>NC_082688.1:14891581-15048828 GCF_949987515.2 Delphinus delphis
TCCTCTGATGTCTGTGGCATCTGCCTGTGGTCCAGGATAGCTCCCTCTTTGCTCTCGTCCAGTGATCCCCAAGTTGGCTGATAACAACTGTGAGTTCCTTTCACAGCCTCACCATACAAGCCAGGAGCAGCAGTTAATAAGGCTGAAGGACACATAGTGGGCTCACAAGTTCTCGTGTTTTACTCCTGGGTTATTTTCTTTCCCCCGAAGACTGAGTCAAATTCCATTTCAGCCCCTGTTTCCTTCTCATTGCACCAGTGGGTCTGTGTTACTGTTGTTCATGCTGACAGTCTCCAGAAATACTCTGGAAGCTGGCTTTGCTATAGTAAAAATTTTTGCTATAGTAAAAGGAGCACATTGTGATAGAGATTGTAATTGGAAAGAAGTTTGAATAATTGATGAATTTCTGCATTACTGTTGGTGAGCAAAACAGATCCCAAGCAACCTTTCAGGCTCATTCCCTGCCACTCCCTCTCTGTATCGCTTTCTCTCCAGCTACATTTCCAGGCTGTGATCATTTACACATGCTGTTCCCTCTGCTAAGGATGTGTGTCCTCTACTCCCTCTCCACTTAACAAACACGTACTCACAAGAAAGCCTTTTTTTGGGAAGTCTCTTGGCAACCCCACATTGCTATGCAGTCCTCTGATGGGCTCCTTTGGCACCTTCCTGTGCCCCACCCCCAATTTAGGTCATAGTCTAGTTAGCTAATCCCAGACATACTGTCTTCCAGTAGAGAGGGTCAACCTCAAAGGCTAGGACAGACAGTATAACTTGGTAGTTACAAGCTTCACTGCTGAGTCACACCGCGTAAGGTCAAATTCTGGTGCTTACTAGCTATGTGATTTGGGGTAAATTATTTAACTCCTCTGTGCCCCTATTCATCTCTAAAACTGGGATGGTAATAATGCTTACCCATTAAGTTTGCCTTGAGGTGATAAACACTTGTCAATTGACCTTCTTACTTCTTTTTTCACCCCTTTACATAGGAACCACTGCGAGTTAAAAAAATTGTGCTCTTTCCACAGACTTTTCAAGTGCTTATGACCTATTTCTTACCATTCAAGTCTCAGCTCCAATAACTTCTCAGAAAAGCTTTCTGTGGCCATTTAAAGTAAACCCCCTATTCAAGTCACTCTGTCCCATTATCCTTCCAGGTAGTGAGCAGTGCTATTTACCACATGTTTGCAGTTCTTTCTCCTTCCGTAGACTGGATAAGATGGCACTCTTGGTTACTTATTGTTAGGTAAGACCATGCACCTAGTTCTAGCCAATGAAACGTGGACAAAAATAATGTTAATAATTCTGAGCATTTAATTGCCAATGAAAGACCTTCCAGAGATCTCTTTCCATCTGGCATGGTAACTGGCATACTCAAGATGAGTTCCTACATGATGATGATGAGAAGAGATCCCCTTATCCTCTAGAACCACGGTGCAGCATAAGCAACAATAAATCTTAAGTCACTAAGATTTGGGGGTTGTTTGTTACTGTAGCGTCACTTAGCCTAATCTGGCTGATAAACCCTTTGTATTACTTATCATTATCTATGAAAATGATTGCTGGGTATTCCTCAATATCTACTTTTTCTTTCTTCTATAGTAATAAAACTTTTAATTTTTTGCTAAGGAGTGGCTGCCTACATTTCCCAGGCATCCTGGCAGGTGATATCACCATCTGACAAACTCTGGCCAATGAGATGTGAACAGAAGCAATGTTTGCCACTCTGAACCTTACTCTTAAAGAGAAAAGTATGCTCTTTCTTTCCTATTAGCTAGAAGGTGGAAGTGATGATTCCATCTTTAACTAAGCAAACAAGTGAAATGCCCTAAAGACGACAGAGCAACAAGAAGGAAGGAACCAGTTTTCCTGACGCTCTGGAACCATCATACCAGCTCTCTGGATTCCGCATGTTTATCTTGTATAAACTAATGTGGTTTGGGGTTGCTATCATAGCAATCAAATCTATTTGTTCACCACTATCCTATTTCAAGTCATCTTGCTCATTTATTCAGTTGATTACTATCTATTCCCACTGCCCTGACACACACGCACACACATAGGTTCTACAGGAACAGGAATTGTTTCTGTCTTATTCATTGCTATATCCACAGAACTTAGCACAGTGCCTGCCATAGAGTAATATGTTGAATAATAGAGTGTAAATGACGTAAGTAATCACTGAAAAATTATTATTAACTGTTGTTAGATATTACTGTTTTTTTATATCTCAGAACAGGCTTTTCTACTATCCATCATAAAGGTTTAATCATGTGACAATTCCTGAGGCTTCTTGTGTTTCTTCTGCTTGGAAGAGCATTTCTTTTCTTCCTTATTTACCAAATTCCTTCAAGAACAAGTTCTGGACTCAGAGGCAGATAGAATGTTACAGCTAGAAGGGACCTTAGCTGTCACAGTGACATGACTCTCAGTTTACAAGTGTGTGAGCAAGCTCGGGGGTTAACTTGTATCTTAGTCAGTTTGAGCTGTTAACAAAGATAGGGTGGCTTGTCAACAATAGAAACTTGTTTCTCACTGTTCTGGAGGGGAAGATGTAAAGATGGAGTTGCTGGTAGATTTGGTGTCTGGTGAGGGCCCACCTCCTGGTTGCAGAATGATGACTTCTTGTATCCTTCACAACAGAAAGAGGGCAAGAGAGCTCTCTGGGGTCTCTTTCCTAAGGGCACAAATCTCACTTTTGAGGGTTCCACTCTCATGACCTAATTATCTCCCAATGGTCCCACCTCCCAATACCATCACATTGGGGATTAGGATTTCAATACATGAATTCTGAGGGGACACATACATCCAGTCCATAACTATTTGCTACAAGTCACACAGTTAGTTGTGAGAGGAGGAACTCAGGATTATTGCCCTTTTTGTGTGCTTATTGTGACAAGAAGTTTCGACTCCTCTTGGGTAAGATATTCTTGGGTCAGCCTTAAGGGATATATATATAGGTAGAGTGTATTCCTTAATATTTCCTGCATTGGGACTTCACAGTCACTGTGCAGCAGTGTCCCCAGTTTTACACCTTAGGACCTGTCCACATTTAGAACCCAAGAGTGCGAAGACCATAAGGTGACTTAGAAGTGAGTTCCGTAGCTCCTTAGGTTTCCACATGAGGACACAGAGGCCCAGCAAGAGGAAGGAACTGCAGTGATCACACTTGGTTCCTTTAGAAACATTGGGAGGAACTTCTGGCATTTTCTAAGAAAATGTTGCCCAGAAGGGAGTGGGTAGTTTTGGAAGATAAAGAGTTCCATGCCCCTGGAAATATTGCAGCTGATGCTGGACACCAGATAACAGGGATGTGGCTAAGAGGCTTAGGGATCACGTGAGTTTCAATAAGCTCTGCTGAGAACACTGAGAACATTCAATTCAGTACAATAGATACAATAAACAATAGAATCTAATACAATAAAATCAATTAGGTGTCTTAAATATCCTTTCTCTTCCAATTTTACTTTCTTTGAATTCAGGAGAAGTGAAGGAGAAAGTAGAAAAAATAATGCCTGGCATAGGGTGCCCAATAAATTGTCCTTGAATCAGTTAATATGACCCCATTCAGCTTTTTGTCGTTTTCTTTCTCTAATTCCCACTGATTCTTTATAGTTACAGGCAGGTAAGTGTTTGGAAGAATCTTCAACATTATCTGGTCTAGCAGTTCCAGAAGATTTGATCAACAAGGTCCTCCATTTTTAAAAATGCCTGTTTGATCAAATACTCATAATGCAAGTTAACATTGATTGAATAAGCTCAGCTGATTCTGAGCTGTCCCACGGTAAAACAACAACAAAAAAAACAAGCAAAGAAAACGTATTGAACTTCTCAACCCCAGATTTCTCCAGAGTATTTTATCATGGAATCTTTAAAAAATTTGTTTTGCAAATCATGAATATGTCAGCACGCCCTTTGGAAATACCAGTCTAGCCCAAACCCCTCATTTCATGCACGAAAAAAATAGAGGCTCAGAAAAGGGAAAATGGTCAGACTGAGGACACGAACCCAAGTCATCCAGTCCCGAGACCACTGCACGCATAGTGTCTCGCCGTGAGTGAGATAGCACATTCCAAAAGCAGTTCTGAATGGTCAATATTTCATTTAACAGCTCATCTGCCAACGGATTGTGTTACAGAAATATGTGACCGGGACAATGTTTTGGGAAATGAGTGGATTTACAAACCAGGGGACCAGCCCTGTGCCCTGCTCATTAGGAACGGTTTGCATGCGGAGCATCAGTGTGACAGGCCCAGCAAGGGATTTGTTTAGCTCATTTAGAGTAATGGAGAAAGAGATTAATCACTTGAACACCAACACGCCTTGCTTCTGCAGTCCCACCATGCATGCCCCCCGCAGCTGAACCTGATCTGATGCTGTCTTGTCTCTGATCTTGATGCTCTGTCCGTACTCTCACCTGTATGTCTCAAGCGTCCAGAGTCTGGCCCCGGGCTTCCATCCACAGAACGTGGACCCACCACATTGCCTGGAGGAGTAACTCCTAAGGCAGTCACATTTGTCTCAGGTCTCCCACAGTCCCCTTCTTGATTTTTCATACAAACTAGATTTAGAATCACAAGTGGCCTCCCAGGCCAGATTTCTACGAACTCACATAGGAAACCTCCCTGTATCTGTTCCCATTCTTGACATCTTTCCTCCAATATAAGAACAGTCCCTCCCTGGCCAAGGACCACTCTCCCTGCCTGTGCTCTGTACTCCCTGACTTCGCACCATCTCCATTTGTCATCCGACCTCTGTTCTGCATCATCTCCATCATCTGTGGTTCATCGCAGCACAAATAATAGAATATACAAATATACAAAAATATACAAAATATACAAAAAATATACAAAAATATACAAAAATACAAATATACAAAATATACAAAATATATACAAAATATACAAAATATACAAAATATACAAAAAATATACAAAAATATACAAAAATACAATATACAAATATGTATGTATACAAATATACAAATATGTGCATGTATGTATAAACCGAGTTAGTTGACTTGCTCAAGGTCACACAGCAAATGTAGCAATACCAATAAACTAATGTTATATTTCCCTCCAGCTACTGACCAATTTTTCTACCCTCCTTCACATCCAAACTTCTCAAAAACATTGTCTAGCATGCAGTTTCTTTTCCTCCCCACATCATTCCGTCTTCAACTCACTCCAAACAGATTTCTGCCTTATCACTCCATCCTAAATTCACCAGCCGCCTCCCTGAGGCTAAATCTAAAGCGTATTCTGAGGTCTTCACTTCAGTTGACCTCTCTGCCATTCAGAAAACAGTAGCCACTCTTCATGGAATCCTCTCTTGATTCTTCTCCCACTTGGCTGTTTACTCATTCTCAGTTTCTACTATTAGCGCCTACTTTTCTGTCTAAAATGCTGAGGTCCCCAGAGCTTGATCCTGAGTCACCTCGTATCCTGGATTCTCAGCTTTGCTTTACTGTGCTCTGCTCTTCCCACTGTTCACTTCCTCTGTAGGAAATCCAAACCATTCCCATGACTTTAAGAACCATCTACATCTGATGGTTCCCAAATTTATCTCCCCAGCCCAGACTTCCCTCTGAGGTTTAAATTCATCACTTGTTGACCTAACCATGCCACACATCCCAAACTGAATTCTTCACTTCCTACCCAGCCTCAGACACATGCCCTTTTGCTTCTTTGCCTCTGGTGTTTCTTATCTCTGTTCATCACTTAATTTCCTATGCCAGAAGCTTGGGAGTCATTGTTGACAGCTTTTATTTTCTCTTCCCTCTGCCACCCCAAGTCATCAATCACCAAATCTTATTGCATCTACATCCAAAATGTAGTGCAAATCTATCCACTTTTCACCTCTCTCACTGCCTCTTCACTAGTCAAAGACAGCCACCCATTCGCTTGGTACCCTTCTGCTCTGTTCTTGACATTAGAGGAAGAATGTGTTGTTTAATTTTTAAATCACAGGACTGATAATTTTGCTCAACTCTTAAAATCTTCAGTTGCTTCCTTTGACTCCTAGAATGAGAGTCACAATCCTTCTCTGACCCAAGAAAGACCTGCATTTGGCCCTACCTAACCCCCATCTCATCTCACTACCCCCCCCCACACCTTATCTTCAGTGTTCCACTCACTCTGGCATTTTGTCTGCTGGTCTAATGCAACTTGCTCCTTCCTATGTCAGGACATCTACACCTGCTGTTCTCTTCTTCCCTTTAGGGAACACTCACACTTCTTTCCAGAACCCCCAAGAGAAATGTGTCCTGACCCATTAGAAAAAGTCATTTCTCCTCACCAACAGCATGAAAAGCTCCTATGACCTCCTATGGGTTTTTTTCATTCCATTTATCGGTATTTTCATTGTATAATTACTTCTATAATTATAGACTTCATGTCTGCTTCCTTGGTTAGAATGTAAAATCCATGAGGACGGGCACCAAGTCATGTGTGTTTTATTATGCTAGCACCAACATGGTAAATGGCACGTAATCCCATGCAATAAATGCATGTAGAATATAAATACCAGTGAATCTCTCTAAGCTTCCTTTGAAAATGAAGTGGTTGGTTTCTCCATGATCTCTAGCAACTGGCTCAGATCTGGAGTATTTCAGTCCAAGGTACTTTATCTCTCTGGTTGTCCATCACCTTGTCTGGGAAATGGAGAAACAAAAGCCCACCTTGTCTGTTTCACAAGGGGAGACATAATGAGAGAGGGGACCAGAGAGGGCTTGGTGAAGCTCTATAATACAAACTTTTTGTAGTACTTTTTGCTTCACACTGGTGCTGTAGGGAGGGTAGTGGGCTGCTGTCATGATATGAAAATCCGAGTTTGGGTTTCTAGTACAGACTTACCTGCATAACCTTGGGATCTCAGTTCTTCCAGGTATAAGATTAAGCAGTTGGGCCAGACACACCTCTAAGGTCCATTCCTCCCTTGTTACTGCATGATCAAGTCATGTATAGCCAGGTGTAGAGGTGGCTTAATCAAGTGCTCTGGCAAACAATTTGCATTTTCTCCGAGGCCCACTTGGAAAGGGCAAAGCTTATCTCCAAAGGAAGGTCACATGACAATGGCATCTCAGGGGCTGTCATGCCATGTGGCCACTCATCATGCACAAGTCCCTGGCTTGGTTTCAGGAGCCAGGATTTTAAATCCAGATCTTCTGATTGTCAGTTGTAGAGCCAGAAGCCACTCTCTTATGCTCTCAGAGCCTCAGTTTCCTCCGTGGAAACATGAGGGTAATAAAACTGACGTCCCTGAGCTGAAGGGAAGAGAAAATGAGTTGATGGTTGGAAGAGCTGGTGGTCATGAATTCCCAGATGCTCCACAGGGAGAAGATGCTTCTTCCCGACCATTTTGAGGCGGCAGGCATATGCACATCTCCTGAAAAGTGGGAGTGGGCCTGTTATCCTTCTAGGAAGAAGCCTGCTATAAAACTTTGGAAACAAAGGATGACACAAGAAGCCTGAGCACTTCAAAGCAGCAAATTGTTCCTAGCTCTCAGCCTGCAGCGCGGAGCACAGTTTTTTATCCAGAGATGGCAAAATTGGGCCTGGAGTAACTTGATACCGCAGGCTATTGTCTCACAAATGATTTATGAGCTGAGGCTGCTCTGAGCTCGGAAGTTTGCACACTGCCCAAGGCCCCTCTCCCCAGAGGGGAATCTTGCCTTCCCTGGGGAACGACTCTCTGGAGATGAATATGAAAACTCTGTCCCGTGACACTCTTGTGGCAGCTCCATTTTTGGCTATGTCCTAAGATTGTTCTAATGTCCACCCAAATGGGTTGGTTAGAGAGGGACAGGACCTCCCGGTAATAGGTCTGTATTAGACCGTGTCTACTAAAGAAATAGCATTTTTGGTGTGTGTGAAAGAGGACATCCAATATAAGTTGTTTAAAATATAGTCTGCCATTTACCATCTTTATATACTTGGGAAGATTGCTTACTTGTTTGGACCTCTATTTCCTATCTTACAAAAGGGATACATTAGTGCCTCTGTGATAGGATCATATGAGAATCAAAAGATAAAATGCAGGTCACATTACAGGGGTTTACTGAATGTCAGTGATTTTTCTTCCTTTGAGAGAGGGCAGGAGGTCAACCAGTCCATGCAGTTGGAGAGGTAGTGCCTGCATCAGATAATTCTCAGTTTTGTTGCTGTATCAGTCACCTAGTGCTGCATAACAAGCAATCACACATCACAGAGACCATGTGATGAACATTTATTTATCAGATAGCTCTGCTCGTCTTAGCTGGGCCCGACTGCAGTTGACAAGGGCTGCTTAATATGCTTCTTGTCCTCCTTGGACCAACAGGTGAGCCAGGGATTTTTCCCATGGAGATGATAGAGGTTCAAGAAAGCAAATAGGAACATGAGATGACTTTTGAAGCCTAGATTCAGAAGTGACACCCTGTCATTTCCACCCCTGTTCCATGGTCCAAAGCAATTCATGTGGTTCAGCCCAATTTTAAGGGGTAGTAAAATGGACTCTGCCTTTCATGGAAGGGAGTAAAATTCACTTGGCAAAAGTTATGAATACAGAAGAGGTAAAAAAATTGGGGCCATTAATAAAACCTACCACAGATGCTATGCATCCAGATATTCACATATGTAGAGAACCTACCATAAAAGGTTAAGGGAGAATTCCCCCTTTCTCCTCCCATCCTTCTAAGCAGTAGGAAGAAAAATATTTTCTCCTCCTGTTTCTAGAAGCTGAAGCATGAAAAATAAGCTGAACTGTCATACATTCTTGCCCAGATAGTGATTCTTTTTTAAATTATATTTATTTTTATTTTTAAAAACTCACCTTAAACTCATCTTTTTATTAGGTAATATACACACAAAGTTCAGAGGATCTAAATTTGCTTTACATACAGTAAAGGGGATGTCTCCTTCCTCCCTGTTTCCCAATCATGGTTCTCTTACTTAATGGAAACCATATAACCATGGTAGTTTGCAGGCTTCCAGGGAAATCCATGTAGATACATGCACCAGCATAGGCATACGTTTTTTTGCTTTGCTCCACGGCATGTGGGATCTTCCTGGACTAGGGCTAGAACCCATGTCCCCTGCATTGGCAGGCGGATTCTTAACCACTGTGCCACCAGGGAATCCCTTTTGTGTGTGTGTGTGGTTTTAAAACTTTTTACTGCAATATAACAGTGAAGTAAACAGTAATTAGACACCTACCGATTTTCCCCCCAAAACAAACCAAAAAAATGTAAACTACCATACTGATTTTTTTCACTTAACAATATATCTTGTAGATTTTGCCAAGATATGAGCTACCGTTTTCTTTTAAGCGGCTGCCAATTTTCCTTTACAAAGGAGAGGATTTTTGAATCTTGAAGGAGTAGCCCAAGTTCAGGTTTGGTAGAAATTATTTGTGAGGCTTCAGTGTGGTTAGGGGTTTAGCAGTGGGATGAGTAAAAGAGGAGTATAGGGGGAAAACAGGACATCTGAAATGGATCATTCCAGTGCCAAGAGCTTAGCTGTGCTCTCTCTCTCACTTTTGCTCCCTACCCATGCCCACAGCCTTCCCGTCAGTTCTGTAAGCCCCCAGACCCCACCACCACATTTCTTCTCTACTGAAGTTTAAATGAAGTTGGTTTCTTTCATCTGCCATCAAGAACCCCAAGTAATAGCGAAGGAAACTGGGAGATCTGGGGTGAGTAAGACAAATGTAGGGCTGAAGACAGCAAAAATCGGCTGCTGTTGAACTGTGGGAATCTCAGAAGTGTGTGTCAGGATTAAAAGAGACAATGGATGGAAAAACCGTGGCACGATATCTATGCAGTTGGGCACCAAACATTTCCTGAGCCATTCCACGTGCCTGGCATTATTCTGGACGCTGAGGATACAGTGAAGGGAAAGCAGACAAGGTCTCTGGCCTCATGAAACTCAGAATTCTAGTTAGGCAGAGAGATAGTAAAGAAACAAACAAATTTATGGCATAATGTCAGGTAGTGATAAGTCCTATGAAAAGAGGATAGAGAATGAAAGGGGTGCTGTTTTATCTAGAGAGAAGACAAGATCTTTGGAAGAGAGGCCATCAGGCTTGGCTAGGACAAGATTCTGCTCAGTGCCTTTTCTACCTTCAGTCTGATGACACAGGCAAGGCAGAGAAGGCAGTCGTCTGGCCCATGGAATTTAAGAGGTAGCGCCCTTGTTATTCATTCTCTAAAAATTTGCTATGATGTTTGAACTCTCCACCATTGTTGAATATTTCCAGTAAGGGTGCTTGCTTCAGGTTGTAAGGCTCTCTACCCGGGTGGCAGCATTAGTTAACAATGACCACTTACTAACACTGTTGTGACCTGGTTAACAAAGGAGCTCTAAGGAGATGGGACAGAATGGGTGAGATTCAGGCTTCACATTGGAAACGTCAGTGACTCCATGTAGCTTGTAGGATCAGGTTCACACCCTTTGACACTTAGGGTGCTCCATTATGACTCTAATTTGTCTTCTCAGGGCTCATTCTCATCACTCCCCTTGGTAGATTCCACACCATAATAGTGATAGATTAGAACATTTTCCAGCAAATGTTCACTCCCCTCCCTTTCCCCCTGAGGTGGGGTATAATTTCCTGCTTCCACTTTGGGATTGGCTGTGTGCCTTGTTGTGGACAGTGGAAGATGGGGAGAGACGTGACACAATCGAAGGTTTTAAATGTACGTGTGGAGCTTGATTTGTCCTTTTGAGATTCTGTGAACCACCATGAGAAGGACAGTCCCAAGTAGCTGCTAATCCAAGGAGGATGAAAACACGTGCGGATGAGACATGCACCAAATAATGTCTGGTGGAAAGAAATATATGCAAGCTTGTTTTAAGCCACTGAGTTTTGAGGTGGTTTGTTACATAGCATATCTATAGCAATAGCTAACTAATACCATAATTAACTGAATAATTCACTGCTACCTCTGTAGGTCTTATATATGACATTTTTGCTCAGAGCATCCCGTCCATCTAAGATAGCCTCTCTCCCCCTAACCATTGTATCTCCATGTCTAAAGCATAATTGCTAAGAAGATGTAATCTGAAGACAAGAAAACCTGGGATTTAATTTCTGTTCTGCCACTTGTTAGCTTTGGGGAATCATTAACTTTCCTATGCTTCAATTTTCTCAAGTATAAATGAGATTAATAATATTTACCTTTATAAGCTGTTACAAGGATTCAGGATATCATATATGTAAAGCTTGGCACTTACTATGTGCTCAGTAAATGTTTCTGATTTTTTTTACATGTTTTCTTAGATAACTTTACCACAACCCTTTGAGACAAGTTCTGTTATTATCGTCATTTTACAGATAAGGAGACTGAGGCTCAGAGCAGTTAATTTACTTTTTTTACAGTTATTAAGTGGCAAGATTAGGATGCCTGCCAGGCTGCTGGATCCAGAATCTGTACCTTCACCCCTGTATTACATTGCTCGGATACTCAGTGAGATTTCTTTCAGCTTCCCTGTTCTGTGTTTCCTTGGTCAGAAATGTAAGTGTCAGAGGCCTAAATAACAGAGATGTCTCATTCTAGCCCAGCATCCGAAGTGTGAGACATGCACTGTTGATGGTCCAGGAGGTGATTTAGATGGAACAGGACACTGAAGACACTGAATCATATTGGGAGAAAGTCATTTCCTTTTCAATTATCTTTAAATGTCAAGGGAAAATAATCTTAGTTGGATGCTAACATCTTTAACACTTCTAACACTTGCTAATCTCCCAAATTCCATCCTCTTTTTTTTTTTTTTTTTTAATGAGAAAGTAAGAGCATGTTCCAGACACAGAACCTCTGATAAGTAACAGTATCCTGTTAGAATTCCAGTAACAGCGTATGTTTCCATTATTATTGTTGTTGTTGGAAGGACCATGGAAAACCATTGTCTTCTATTTAAAACTTGTACTGTGGCTTTCCATTTACTATGGTAATTTAAAGTCCCTCTGTAACATGCATTTATTTCACTTAAAAAGTTGATTTAAGAAAAAAGAGTTAAATAAATGAATAGTATAAATGGTCTATAAATAACAAAAATCATGAAGATGGTGGTTGTATATAGTAGTTTAGGAGATACTATTTCATGAAAGAATTTTGCATTTTGCCTTTGTCTATATGTCTGGCAGTCTTCCTCTTGCCTCTCAACCCCACCCTGTATGTTAGTCCCCATATAAGTCCAAATAACTTATAAGAATTAACTGATTACAAAACTGGATACAGTTCTAAACATTTGAAATACAAATACTAAGCCTGTTTGAGAAAAGGTAGCTCAGTAAAAAAATCCACTAACTGGACAGCAGGAACCCTGGGTTATCTTCTGGTATCCACCACTGATTCGCTGTGTGACTGTGAACAAATTGCTCCAGCTCTCTGAGCCACAGTAGCCCGATTTATAAAATCAGGAGTTTTAACTAGACGATCTCTAAGGCCCTTTTCAATTCAAAAGGGTGCTAATATTTTCAATATTATTTTTATTAAAAGAACCACTTTACCATTGAGAATTTCAAATGTTTTTATAATAACCTCTCAGAATCAAGGGCAACAATATATTTGCAATAAAAAGTGCATTAACATATTTTGTTTTTGATCATTTTTGCATGTATTAAAGTGAAACATTTGGTAAAAATTAAACATTATATGCAAATGAGTACAACAAGCCTACTTTTTGAATAATAATTCATTGTGTCCCTTATAATATATGTGAGTGGCTTCTTTTTTTTTCAGTACACCATAGCTATTAAGTCAGCATGTTGGAAGTTTACCAAGAAGTATAACGGAAGACCCGATCTTTCATTTGCATAAGTCCCAGAATTCCACCTGTCGAAAATTGTATGCTATTAATAGGTGACAAGACTGTCACTCGATGTTCATTTATAATGTTTTCACTAGAACCTCATGAACATTTAGGACATATTTCAGGAATTGTTGTAAATTTTTTTTTTTTTTTTTTGCCACAGAGAGGAAAGTGTGTTTATACTACAGCAAAAATGTTTTACACTGGAAAGGTACAGCTGGCAGAGGTGTTGAATCTTCTCTTGTGCATTTTCCCTTCTTCACTTTTTCAAATACAGAATCACATAATTACAAGAATAAACTGGGAGGAAATTTGAGGATCTTCTGCTTTGTGGTATTCTCATTATAGGTGAAGAAATTTTAGCCCAGAGAGGTCCAGCAACTTGCTCATGGTAACATAGTTAGTGGCCGTGCTGGGAGACTAGAATCCAAGTCTCCTGACTCCTTTTTCCATGTGTTTATGTGTTTCTACATATGTTGGTATGTAAGCTATAAATACAGAGACTAGAAATATACATGAAAATATAACAACCATTATGCATGCAGATTTATCTCCAAGGTCAACTTTAGAGAACCATGAAGCTGGTCAAGTTTCTCATCAATATCATAATTCTACTTTTTTGGGAAATTAACTTTTGCTGCCCTGTGGCATTGTTTTCTTGAAATTTTAATTCAGATAGTTTTTATATCTATTGCAGTAGATTCCTTGAGGAGTAAGACTGTTTATTCCTCCCCAGGTTTTCATGCTCCGTGACACTAGCCAAGGGCTAGCAGGTAGAATGGCTAAAATGTATTAATGGTCTAACCTACTGCTTTTCACTGAAATTAGTGGTCTCTCTAAGATTGCACCACTAGTTGAGGATGGGGTTCTAAAAAAATATATACAGCCTCCCAACGTTAATAGTATAGAGCAATAAATTGGCACCAGAGCTGGGTGTGTTGCACATTTGTGACTTTAAGGTAACTAAAAAATATGCCACCTCTATTTAATTAAAATAAATCTTAATATCAGGTCAATAGATTATACACATACTTTACTGTGACCATGTAAATAGTGATATATTTACAATTTGTCTGGGAAATTTATGGCCGCCATTCTCCAAGCAACGTGAATGTAGAGTTACTGGGAGACACTCACAAAGGTAGAGTCTCAAGGTGGTCTGGAGTGTAGACTCTGAGAGTTAGTGAAGACCACATGAAGACAGGTGAACAATACACCATCTTTCTTAACTTGCCCAGCCCACGTAGAGAAACACCATACTTTTCAAAGATGTACAGAAGGATTGCCACAGGTTTCAATGAGATTTTAAGCTTTGGAATCAAAACCACCTGGGCTTGACTCCTGGCTCCTCTCTACTAGCTATGCAACTTTGGACAAGTTAATTAGTCTTTATGAGCTTTACCTAATTTGTAAAATGGATCTAATGATACCTACTTCATAGGATTGTTGTTAACATTAAAGGTGGAAACATAGTATTTTAGACAAGTAACGTTTGTATGGTAAGTGATCAGTAAAGAGTGGTTATTGATAATATCAGTGACATTCACAATTGTAGTATTTAACCAATATACTAGGAAAGCAAGACCCTTATGGCATCTAAGAACACTAACTATGAACTGCCTTACTCTATAACCATATGAATAGTCTTATCCTCTCTGGATTGTAAGTTACTTAAGGGCAAATGCATCTTAATTACATTATGGATATGAAAACTGAGGCTCAGAGGGAGTATTGATCCAGCTTCTAACAGTCATCCCTAAGAAATCCTAAAATTTGAGTAATATCAACTGATACAGATAATTTTCACATATTTTTTTAGACAAAAAAGCTCATTACTCCTTTGCTTATCAAATCATTGTGACCAGTTTCTTTCTATTTAGTGTAATATTCAAGGCCCTTCACAGACGAGCCCAATCTACTCTTTCAGTTTCATCTCAATCCACTCCCTTGCATGAAGTATATATTTCAGACCCTCTTATCTTCTCACCATTCCCTGAAAATGCTCTGTTATTTTGTTCTCCCAGGCCGTCCTATTCACCTTCTTTTCTGCCTGGAGAAATACAGCTTAATATTCAAGAATCAGCTGTGAAGCTCTCTCCAGCCACATCAGTAAGATGGGAATGATAATGATGGTCGCCATTTACTGATCCCTTATCCATGCCAGACACCTTGTTCCTGGCAGTCATGCCATGCTCTTTGATTCCATGACCACAGTTATTTTGTTGATTGTGTACCTTGTAACTCTCTGACCTGTCATCCTCCCAGCTTGACATAACCACTTGAGGACAGAGACCATGATCCACTCATTTGTACAGTCCTAGCACAGATCCCAGGGCAGGTTGTCAATCACTATTCATCACATCAATGAATGGTAAAGTTAGGGTTCTAATTAATAAGTATTTGTTGAATGAAAATACTGCAGAGAAGATTCAAATATCAGATTGGTAAACTGAATAATTCACTGTGTCAGAAGCCTAAATAACCGTCTACTGGCTCTAAATTTCCTTCCCACTATAAGATTGGTGATCTAGCTACCCCCAAATTCAAATAAATCCCCTCACGCTGGGAGTTAGGAATAAAAATGAAAAGCAGAGACACCGAGATCTTATGCATATTTGAGCTCCCAGGCCTCCTTATCCAACAAAGGCTCAGACGTGGCTTCACATGCACTCACACATCTGGAGTTATTCTTTCCCCCCTGCCTTGGCAGAATCCCTGTGTCTTTTCAACAGATCGTGCATGAGGGTATCTATAAATAATCACCCAAATGTAATGCCACCCAGCCCGCCGGGTTAAATATAGACATTGGATTAGCTCCAGGGAGGAGGGGACAAGTGATTCCCAACTCAAAGAAATAGTTATGAATTCCATTCGCTGTGTGAATATGTACAGTGGATGTTTCCTTCCATAAGGACACCAAAATAGCAACTAACTCAAGGCTAATGTTATAGCTGCTACTGTCTCCCCTGCTTAATCTTTCCCCATCTGGATCCCAACACAGATGCTGATGTGTCTAAACGTGTGTGTCAAACTACAGCTCTCTCCACACCTGTTCTACGTATACCTGCCCCGCCCCCTGCTTAGTGCCTCTGCTTCCCTTTGATGGGAGAAGGTGTTGCAGGAGTTACAGCACACCATCTTTCACTTTTATATCTTGGATCTCAGTAGGATAGTGGAAAGAACTGACCTCTGACTTCAGTCAGAACTAGGTTAAGTCCTTGCTTCACAACTTACTAGCTCTGTGGCCTGGAGAAACTTACTTAACCTATCTGAGTCTCATCAGTTTTTGTATTTATACAATGGAGGGAATCTTGTGTACTTGTTAGCGCATTGGGCAGATTTCACAAGATATACTACGTAAATTTTCTGGCCCACCAATAGACTCTGGGTAAAATAACTCATCTTCTCACCTCATTATCTCATTTTATAGACCTCTGGAGATGAAATGGTCATTAGTGATTATCTGGTCTACTGCTTGCATCTAATAGGTGAGGAAATTGAGGGTTAGGAAGGTAAATAATGTGTTTCAGAGGTGTCAGATGGACTTAGAAATTGAGCTAGGACCAGGATTCATGTGTGCTACCTTCAGAGCCAGGGTCCTTCCCAACATCATTTATTTATTCATTCATGCTATACACACGTTTTAATATTTGTTGAGATCTGTCAAGCAGCAAGTATTGAGGATATGAAAATGGACAAGCAAAAGGTGCTCCCAGGTGGCATGGAAAAGAGCTAATGATATTAGGTAACATTTTTGAGCTCTCTTCAGACTCCACTAAGTGCTGGGAATTATTTAAAGCACTTCACATTCTTAACGCCTTTAATCCTTCCCAAAATAGGTGAGATACGGATACTATTATCTTCCCAATTTTGCCTATGAGAAGAAAACAAGGCTCAGGAAGGTTAAGTGATTTGCACAAGTTTACACAGCTAGTAAGTGGTTGTTATAGAATTCTGCCCCAGGCAGTGTTATGCCCAAGGTCACATTGTTAACCACCATATCATACCAGCTCTTGATAAAGAAATAAGATGAGTGATTTTAACCCACTAATCCAGGGAAGCACAGGGACTGTAGGAGTTCAACACTCTACCATTCCAGCCATCAGGGGGAGACCAAGAAGGTTTCCTAGAGGGCCTGATTTGGGAAGTGATATTGTCCATCTGATATTGTTATTGATATATGATATCTTAACTCCAGAAGTGAAAATTTGATAGAATTACATGGGACCAGGCAAAAGATTCCAAGTGAATCGCAGAAACACAACATAGAGGAGACCAACCTTAGGTTTTGTAGCACTTTACACATATTTGCTTGAGCTTCACAGTAATACCTTTGGGATGAGGGCAGGGAATGGATTATAATTCAAATTTTATGAGTAAGAAAACCTAGACTCAGAGATGGTGGCTTTGATCAAAGATACTAAGCAAGATGGTAGAAGAACTGGGAATACGATATGATTCTCCTAGCTATTCGGGGCAATTTCTGCCCTTTACCCTGCTCCTACCTCTTTTTTTCTTTTTCTGGTTATCTAACCTAAAAATTAAGAAAGACTCACTAATTTAGAAAAATGAATAATTAGTCTGCCCATCAGACTGTCTCCTCAAACATCAGATGTTGTAATCAGGGTTTAGTATGATTCTTCATCTCAGACAGATCTCAGTGAAATCCTCAAACAAGAACCTGCAGGGTAGATATTCTGCATTGCTGGCTAGAGTGAAAAGCCTTTGTTGCCAGAAGAGCAAGGCTATAGGAAATGATAGACTTGTATTCTTGCCCTGGGAGAAAGACTTACCAACCCTGTAGTGGGTAGTGGGTGTGAGCAAAAGTAGGACACAGATAAGCCCATCATTTTTTAGAGAAAATGTGCTTTGGATCATACAGAGGTTCTGCTCTATATGACAAGAAGTGATAATGGTATCTGTTGGAAGCTTTTTTAAGACAGCCATAACACTCTGATCGTCCAACACATAAACCTCAGTGGCCTCTGGCAGCATATCGTTTTGAGGACAAGTTTCTGATTGGATGAGTCATCAGTGAAAATAGACTGGACTGCTTGCCATGTAAGTGTTGGGCAATGTGAACAAGCTTAGATTTGATGATCATCCAACAGTTCTCACATCTTCTGGGTCACTTATCCCTTTGAGAACATGATGTAAAACCAAGGGCCTTCAGCTAAAAAAATGCACATAAACAGACACATGCAAAACTTTAATACATTTTCAAGGAGTCCACAAACCACCCTGAGGCCTCAACATAGACACCCCAGTGATCTAGAGACAAAATATCAAAATCTCAGGGCTTTTAATTGCTTAGTAACACTGCAGAGGCATTGGATTGTAAATTTCTGTGAACAGGGACTGTGTCTTATTCATTATTATGCCTCCATTGACTAGGAACATTGTAGGGATTCAAAAACCTTTGGTTGCATTGAACTGATCTATAGTACAGTTAACTGCTGTATTAGTTAGTTATTTCCGCATAACAAACAACCCCAAAAGATAATGGCTTAAAACAATAGCCACTTATTTAGCTCATGATTCTGTGAGTTAGTAGTTTGGACTGAGCTCAGCTAGGTCCTTTGGTCCCAGCGAGGTTCTTTCATGTGTCTTCAGTCAGTTGTGTGTCCACTACAAGTTGTTTTTGCTGATATTGGTAGGGCTTTATGACGTATTTGGGATCTTGACTGGGACAGTTGGATTGACTCATCTGTGGTCCACATGGTCTGTCATCTTTAATCAGTGTGACATGAGCCAGGTCACATGATAGATACAGGGAGACACATACCTTCATGCTCAGGGTGACTTGACTAGTTTCAGATGCTAAGGACACACTCTCTGTCAAGGGTGTCAAGGGTACCTTGCTGTCAAGGGTAACATCACCTGTGGGTGGCATGGAGGTGAGCAGTCCAGAGAGATTGGCAGTGGCATGGTCACTGGGACGAAAAGGAAGCTATGAATAGCAGAGGAACAGGGGTAAAGCATGGAAGATCAGTGACCACCAAGCTGACCAACTGCAGAGTTTTAGGCTGTAGCTCCAATTATATGTGAGGGCAACGTTCTCAGTTTTCCACTATCACCATCAGGATTATGCAGCCTGGAATTCCTGAAAGCCAGGAGGATGAAGCATTGAGATACAGGGTAATACTATTGATGTGATGCGTGTATACCAAAGAGGGTGAACACAGGAAGCCTTCTCACCACTCTTCCTCCTGACCAGAATAGAAGACCCTTCCTTGAGCTTCCATGGCCTTTGTACGTGCCCTCATCTGTAACACGATTGCCTATTTAGCTGACCATATTTCCCATAGAACGTAAGTTCTATGAGGGCGGAGACCTCATCTATACCACTATAATTCTCATATGCCCAGCATACAGTAGGGGTCCAGTATGTAGTTGTTGATCCAGTTTACGTACTACTCTCTTTTATGGATAATGTAAGAATTTGAGGACAGAAGGAAAGTGACAGTTCTAACAGAGCGAGATGAAATGGTTAGATCTGTTTCCCCATCATCCCACAATCATCCATAAGATTTATCCCATCTCTAAAAGTCTCGGAATCTTCTGATTCAAATTCAAGGCCAGGTGTTTTCAGGGGGTGTCAGCCTGCTTATGATGGATCTACCAAAATGTAAGCGATTTTGATGTAGGTGGAAGGACAGTGATAATCATCGTAAAGAAGACGTATTGTTCCTTTCAACTTGGATTAACCTGGATTTTGTTTAAGAGATTTCCAATTAGCTTCTTGAATCTGCACAGTTAACCTTTTATGAGCTTTTCGCTTCAGACTCTTTCTCTCTCCAAGCCCTCAGCCCTCATTTCTGCCCATGGAGCCTCACAGGAATAGCTGGAATCCAGCCTCCTGAACAGCTCCTGAGCATAGGATAATTGCAATATAATTAATGAATTAAAAAGAATGAAATGTTTTAAATGCTTTCAATATTCCCTTTCCTATAATTATCTACAGGAAACATGTTCATTAACAATCTTGTGCTGACAGCCCCCAGGCTCTGGATGAGCTAGCTCACCTTCCAATAAGAGAATGAATTGATGACCTCTCTATCACAGGCCTCCAACTTCCATGGGGAGAGGAGTGGCCAAAGCAGGACCATCATTTGGAAAATGGTTGGCCAGATCAGACTCCCTCCCTCACCTTCAGTCTCAGGGCACCTTGACTAGTCTCACATGCCAAGGACATTCTCTCTACCTGTGTCTCCCCAGATCTGTTTTGCAGAAACACAATACTAGTTGGTCCCTAGTAAGTATCTTATATCTCCTATTGTCTTCCCTTTGCCTTCAGCTGGAAATGAGCTGAACCATTGATTCACGGAAATATATTCATGACTCAGACCCTTTAACCCTGTGCCTTGCAGTCAAGGGTAACATCATCTATGATAGAGAGCCAAAAAGTATTCAGATCCACAGGGCATACCTGGCATAAATGCCTGGGGCATTTTGACCATTTATATTAAGAGGAAACATTTATATTAAATAAAATATTGGTATCTTATGGAGTAGAATTTAAAACACACATGAATTTTAAAAGATAAAGCATTATACTTGGAAAAATCATGCTGATTGGGGGCTGCTTCAGACTGGGTCCCCAGTTGCTCCAGGGATACTTGGCCACTGACCACATCACTGGAGACATTTGTTGTTAAGTATGGTCTACTGGGATATCCCTACAATAGTACTTAGTTGCCAGCCCAGGGCAACTAATCTTATACTGTGGAATTTCCATCAATATGACAAACTGTAAGAGGGACATTTTGGGGTAGGGTTGCATCCCAGAACCCCATCAGTTTATTTATTTATTAGATACGTGAGTTTCCAAAATGTGCAAGGTACTAAGCCAGGTCCAGTGTAGAATATGTTGATGAATGACACAGGGACTGTGTATTCAAAGATTTTATAGACTAGTGGGGGGAGATAAGATTTGTACCTATAAATAACTGTAATAGAGACAGGGCTAGGAAGTGTGAGAGAGGAGCAGTAAAAGTGCTATGGAAGTCCAGACGAGGCAGATACTATCTCCAGTCGAGGGGATGTGAGTCTGTGTCGTAGAGAAGGACGATTTTCAGCTGGAACTTGAAGGATGGGTAATGTCTGGATGGGCACAGACAATGCAGGAGTATGGTCGCTACCACGCCAGGAAACAATCCTTAGCAAAGGTTCAGAGTCTGAATTCAGGGAACAGGGGTCTCTCCAGGGTAGACCAGGGCTGAATATACAGTTGGGGTGTGGCTGCAAGGAAGCAAGGCTGGAATCAAAGTTTAGGAAGAGTATGTGGAAGAGTTCACGTGGCACACACAATAGGTTGAACTGATAGCAGGTTTTCAGCTTATGAGTCAAAGAATCTTGATGTTTCAGAAAGACAGCTGTGCCGCGTGGAGAAGCATGGTTTAGGTGTGTGGAGTGAGAATGGAGGTAAGAATTCAGGTTAGGAAGTTGGTGAAAGAATTCATGCAGGCAACAAAGAAGGACTGATCAGACAACAGCGGATAAAATTCTGCCATCTCCATTGTATACACAGGAGGAATCAGGCTGCCATTGCACCTTGGAACGAAAACAGATTGAAGAGTAGAAAAGTTGTGATATGCAACATACTGAAAAGGACTGAAAGTTATTGGAAAAATCAATCTGTTTATATAACCAGACTATCTGAGTATATATTTTTGAGATGGGGGAAATTGGTCACTAATAAAATATTTACTGGGGATCTTTGGAATGCCTACAAAATTCTGTTTTTGGTACAGGCACTTAGAGGCAGGCTGGTGGGGGATGCTGATTAGATAAATTGGACAGACCACAGATTTGGGCAGCTGTCAGTGTAACCAAATGAGTTGAGACAAGTGGGCAGTTTAAGAGTTTGTTGATGTCAGGGCAGGAAAGGATCTGGGCATGCTACCATCAGGTGCCTTTGTCAGGGGTCCCTGAAGTGGGCGCTGCACAGAGTTCAAGGCAGGCAAAGATGGTCAGTCAGCCACAGAGACAGAAGCAGTTATTTCCAGACCCTCAGACAACTCCAGAAGGCTCTCACCACCCTGCCAATTTGAAGTCAGCTGGAGGCTTCTCAATCCTCTGAGCCAAGGCCAAATTGTGTTGTGAGTTTTCTTGCTTCTCCAAAGGGCCCACATTTGTTCCTTTGTTTGAATCAAGCATCATCTTCATATCCTCAAGATGATGTGGTCTCTAAATTAAAACAGAAGGTCAAGACTTCTGATCTCACAAGGATAACAGAATATGGCTTCTGGAGTCAGGCCAATTGGATGGACTTTTTCCCCCCTTTCTTCTTTTCTTGCTGTCTTTTACTGGGTTAGTAAACTTGGGTAAGTTTCTTAAAAATGTCTGAGGTTCAGTATCCTTATCCATGAGCTAATGTTATGATAATATTTGCCTCCAAGAGTCATTGTGTGGATTAAGTTAGATAATACATGTAAGTCATTAAGCAGAAAGCCTGATATTCATTGACTACTCAGCAATGGTTCCTTACTATTCTTCTGATTATCATGGTGGTTTTTGGTGTGCTGTTCTCAGATTGTCTGGCAAGTTAGTCCTGATGGAACTGTATCACCATCTCATTATTTTCCTGTCTGGTCATTGTCTCACAGTTGGAAGTTTCTTGTTTGTTTTTTAAGGGACTAAACCCACACTGTTCTTGGGAAGTTAAGTGAAGTGTATGTATTATGCTGGATTATTTGGTTGCAAGTGACAGAAATCCAAGTGGCTCAGACAAAAAAGAGAATGTGTGGTCTCATATAGCATCCTTCAAGGATGACTGGAGAAGCTCAAGTTGAGTTTCAAGAATCTATGTTTTGCATGTCTATGCTCTGATTTCATCTGTTGGTATAGTCATCAAGAGATGCAAGATAGGGCTTCCCTGGTGGTGCAGTGTTTGAGAGTCCGCCTGCCGATGCAGGGGACACGGGTTTGTGCCCCGGTCCGGGAAGATCCCACATGCTGCGGAGCAGCTGGGCCCGTGAGCCATGGCCACTGAGCCTGCGCGTCCGGAGCCTGTGCTCCGCAACGGGAGAGGCCGCAACAGTGAGAAGCCCGCATACCACAAAATGAATGAATGAATGAATGAATGAATGAGAGAGATGCAAGATAGCCCCCAGTGGATTCAGGCTCCCATTCTACCAGGTGAGCAACCCTTGAAGAAAGATGTCCATTGGATGGACCTGGTTCTCCTGCCCATCCCAAGTCATCCTCTGTGGCTAGGTGGTTTGAATAAACTAATTAGTCAGGCCTAGTTTGTGTTCCCACCTTTGGAGGCAAAGGCTGAAATGAACCTCTTAAACCCCACAGACTGAATGTAAAAGGGGGTTGGTTTCTAGCATTGTGGTTCTCAAAGTGTGGTCACTGGGACAGTAGCAGTAGCATCAACATCCCCTGGAAAACACCTAGAAATATAAATTCTCAAACACTATTCCAGACCTTTAAAATCAGAAGCTCTGGAAGGAGGTTCAGGAATCTGTGATTTAACAAGCCCTCCATGTGATTCTGATGTATGATCAAATTTGAGAACCATCATTCTAGAAGAGAATGTATGAACAATTTCCAGAAGAAGAAGGGACAAGCAGAAACAACCGATGCCTAGCTTGCAGGCTAATAAATCACCATGCCCATTTCATAGAAGAGGAGCCTGAAGATCCAGGAAATCATGGAACTAGACCAAGACCTCGTGTCTAATAATCAGCTCAGAGCCAGACTCAGATATTCTGGTTCCTAACCTAGCACTCCTTTCACCAAAGCCCTGTAAAAGAAAATGAGAGAAGAAATTCCTTGCTCTGAGGCATTGCACCTGATTGTGTAGACTGTTCATTTTTTAAGGAGACTTTTTCACCTAAGTAACCACTACCTAATAGTGGATTGTCCAAATGCATCTTTAAGACGTAAGCTTCTCTCCTGCCCTAGAGGGAATAAGCCCCTGAGAAGTGATGGGTACGTCAGGTATCAGTTTCCATTCCGTGTCTGCTCACATCCCAGAATACTTCCCCATGCCCAGAGGTTCTGCATAGCCAGATGACATGATTATCTGAAGATGTTACTGACTCTAGGGCTGAATTATTCATATTTTACATTTGAAAATCACCTCCCAGTTAAGGTCAAATGAAATGACCTTTGCAGAATGAACTAGACTGAAGTCAACAAGAATTTATTGGGCAGGGAGTATGTGGCCAGTGTCATCAGTCATGGCTGAGCTTATGAGGGAGGGAGAAAGCACAGGCACTTCCCCAAAGGAGATCCCAATTCAGTCTGGCAGATGAGATGAACACAACTAAAACAATTAGAGAATTCTACAGGCAGTCTTGTCCTTCAGTTGTGTTGCTGTGTGCCCAGCACCCAAACCTTCTTTCTATGGGGAGTTTTCCACCTTATAAATCTTGATGAGAAACGGTCTGTCCTGCTATTGATGTGGAAAAAGCCCAACGTAAACTTCCTTATTAAACCAGAAAATGAGAGCATGCTTGACCAGCCAGAGGTGCCTACCTGAAGCTAGTGGCATAGGAAAAAAAAAGACTGGGATAAAAATTCATCATGGTGGCAGAAGTGACATCTGCCTGTTTCCAGGGCACTGGTGACAAAGGTGCCAGAGGTGGTACCAGAAGCCCTGTGCTGGGGGTGGGATGATGCTAGCTCTGAAGCCCAACGTTAAAACAGTGGTGCTATCATCCCTATCAGACTGCTGATGTTTGCTAAGGGTTTTGGAGGTGTGGACTCCTTTGGTTTTCTAGGCCTTCCTAGTAAGACTGTGAATTTCTCAATATCCTTCCAATAATTTTCTATTGGGCTTCAGTTTCACCAGAGTTCAGTTTCTGTTGCTTGCCCTTATGTATCCTGGCTGAACAGGGCCTCCTTTCTTTTCCTCAGTGCATCATGCCCTCTCTCACCATGGGCTTTGTGCAGGGTGTTCCTTCAGCCCAGGCCACATTTCTCCCCTTATCTTCCATTTCCTGCACCTAGTTAACCGCTCCCTACCCTCTAACCCTTCAGACCCTAGCTTGAGCACCGTTTCTTCATGGCAGCCTTCCCTGTGTTCCTGGAGTGTTTCTCCTCTTGTCCACCCTCAGCACCCTGCACTCTTCCTTTGAAACACTATTCAAGTTTGTAAATGCATGGTTCTTCCCTGCTGTGTCCTCAAACTATATCTCAGCTACATGAGGGTAAAGACTGTGTCCTTTCTCCTTGTTGTGTCACCATTGCCTTGCATAATTTCAGGCACACAGAAGCTGGGTACCATCTGGGGTTGTCGAATGGGATGAGTAGATGAAGATTGTTAGGATAGGTGGTATACACTGTAAATAACGCAGGGCTTCTGAAAGCACTGTAGAAACCAGAGTAGCCCGGGAAAGTTTCCCAAAAGAGATGGAACTTGAGTTGAATCTTCATTCTTTATTCTTTTTTTTTTTGCGGTACGCGGGCCTCTCACTGTTGTGGCCTCTCCCGTTGCGGAGCACAGGCTCCGGACGCGCAGGCTCAGCGGCCATGCCTCACGGGCCCAGCCGCTCCGCGGCATGTGGGATCTTCGCGGACCGGGGCACAAACCCGTGTCCCCCGCATCAGCAGGCAGACTCTCAACCACTGCGCCACCAGGGAAGCCCGAGTTGAATCTTGACATCGTTGTGGAATTTGGACTGGGGAGGACAGGGGGAGCACATCCCAGATTGACAGAACAGCATGGTGGCAAGAGTAGGAGAGGGATTTTTCATTGCTCACTCAGAGGACAAGTGAATGATTTACCTGCTGAGACAAGGGGTCTGTGCAATAGAGGAATAATAGGTTAAGTTATATAGGTAGAAGAGGGTAGATTTTGATATATTTTTATTAAAGGAGAGTAATTCCGGCTCTGCTGTTTTTAAACTATTTGGTTCTAGGTAGGTGCCTTATCCTATCTGAATCTCAACTTCTCCATTTGTGAGGCAAGAATAACATCTAGTCCATGATTTCCTTGGAGTGAAGTATATGGTAAAGTCATTTCTAATGTTCCTTCTGAAAATCAAACATGATCATTTCCTGCTAGGAACCCTTCAATGGCACAGTTTCCTACAGAACAAAGCCTGAGACCCATAGCCAGGTTTTGAGGTTCTTAATCATGGGACTCACACCTACTTCTCCAGCCTGGCTTCCTCCCGATCCAACTTCAGGCATTATTTACATTTCCTGAAGCTTTTTCGCACCTCCTGTGTTTATACATGCTCTTCCCTCTGAATGTAATGCCTTTTCCTTTCAACCATCTCCCTTTCTAGCCCATCTGATGAACTTGTATTAATTATCCATTTAAAGCTAGTTTATGTCATCTCCTCTGCTATTCATTCACATTTAATCATTTTGACTCCCTTCATAGCCTACATTCATGTTGATGATTTGCTTTTTCACAGTTTTTTGTACTCTAGCACCATCGTTATACCTGGAACATAATGGTACATACTAAATGTGTATTAACTCAAATCCCATGTGAAAACCACTGAAAACTAGACACATTCATCTATTAAACACTTGGCATGTATCTATTATGTTCTGATTAAACATTAGGCATCAATAATTGTGGTGGTGATTTTAACAGTACCACTAAAATCAACACAAAAATCACCACCACTTTGTGGTAGAACCACAAAGACTTGTGAAATCCTGGTGATGGAAGAGACTTGGGGAGTATCTAATCCAATTACCTCCAATGTCAGAGGAGGCAACAAAGCTCCAGAGAAGTTGGGAGTTTAAGGTCACAAAGTAATTCATAGCAGAGCAAGAGAAGAATCCACTTCATATGATCCTTAGCTTGGGAGTAAGTCCATATCACAATCTGTTTTCATGCTTATTATGATTATAATTATTCTGCCTCTTAGCCACATTGGTTAACTCCTATTTTTATAGCTCTAGCTAATGTTATAAAGGATTAATATTCTTTTTTTCCTTTCTTTATTATTATATTACGTGGCTGCGACTAAGTCATAGCCTGTGCTTTCCCCTGTTTTTAACATAAGGATACAAAGAGTGACTTCCTAATATTTGAAGAGTTCATAAATTATAAATTCAGAAAATTTCCATTTCCTCCCACCTCCTTTCCTGCTGCAGCAATTCTGGAGCCATTGGGTGGTGAACCTGTAACAGGAGAATGGATAATTCTAAGTGTGCATCTGAAAGAAATAGTTTGCCTCGTTTGGAACAATCCTGTAATTGAATAGAAGACTTGAGACAGCATGAATGAGATCATGTCTGTAAAATGGTCTGAACCCCTCACAGGCAGCCACTCCATAAGTACAAGGTTGCTCCAGCATTTGTAACACCACATAATATGAACACTACTCATTGTGAGAGGAAAAGAGTCTGCACAGGGTTTCATAAATAAAAGCTTGTGTGCTTGCTTAGCTCCAGCTTTGCTCTGGCTTCTGGGCCAGTACTTTACCCTGTTTTCCATCTTCCCACTAAAAGTAGCATGAAAATGTTGGAAAGAACTCAGCAAAATGTGCTATTCTTTCAGTAATTCATCCAATGTTTATTGAGCGCCTACTACGTGAGAGCCGTATGCTAGGTCCTTGGTAGCTTGATGAAGTCTCTGTCCTCAAAGTCTTATCCCCATTCCTCCCTCTGGCCCTAAGAAGCTCTGACCTCAAGTGATTACTTCCTCCACACTGAACCTCTTCTTTTGAACTCTCAGAGCCCACATTTGTGCAAACATTTTGTGCAGGTCATTTTGGAAGAGCCTCAAAAATAGGAAGCATTTCCATTTTTTGCCACCCCCTCCCCCCCAAAAAAATGTCTTGTTGGTGAGAAACTGCTGTGGTACAAGGATAAAGTAAGACCATTTGTTCAGTCACTCATTCAACCGATACTTACAGAGCTCAGGACTGTATTCAGAAGTCCTTGATTTCATTCCCGGTTCTGAGTATGTCCTACCTAGGAAACTTATAGTTCCCTCATCTTTGAAATGGTGGCAATATATGTCTCTAATTATGAAGCTTCAGACAATTGTCATTGGTAGCCATCCTTCTTCGCTCCTTCTAATAACATGTGCTAAGTAGCTATGTACTCCCAGAAAACTTCACGTTCACTAGTCCACTATACATGGACAGGTTACCTGTAGTCCCTGTCATCATCAAGGAGCTTGTATTATGTTTAAGAAGACAAGACATATATCCAAAGACATGTATCCAGAAAACCATAATATTCATCAATTTATGATTAACACCAATATAAGACCTTGTACATAAAAATGCTAAGCATTAATGGATGATTGACCAACTGAGATAATCAAATAATCCAAGAAACATTTGTCAGGCATTACTGAGTTCCTGGCCCTGCATGCTGTAAAAATTATAAGAAGTTGGACCGCTTCTTAACAGGATGACCTGAGAAGGCTTGACTGAGGAAGTGATGTTTGAGACGAGTCTGAAAATTCCAGGTCCCATGAGAGCAGGGACTTTGTTTAATTTGCTACTGTATCCCTGCACCCAAGACAGTAGTTGGCACATGTGGACACACTCTGTGTATTTGTTCAATGAATGAATGAATACAATCACAATGGCCATGTGACAAGTGCAATGTGATGGGTAGGAGCTGGGCCAGCTTTCCTAACGCAGCCACCAATCGGAAAGTCCAAGGAGCTCCACTCAGCTCCAGGACCACACGTGCAGCCCTTCACCTTGTTGACCTTCAGCAACATTGTTTGCAATCCTGCATCCGCACTAGAGACTCTCCTGAGATGTCTCCCAGGCTTAATCTCCTATATTCAGAGTCTGAGGGATGGGGAAGGGATTGGAGACTCATGATTGGATCGTATCCCCACAGCCCAGAATTTGCCAGCATTTGTCCAGGACACTAATGGAACCGATCTCAAAACATGTCCATACCTCTCCAGTGGCTTTAGGCCACCTCCACCTTTCAAGGTTCCCTAGGCCCTGATCAGTGTGAGCAGATGCTACAACTCCTTTCTATCATGACTGACTGGGTGGTCTTGGGTGAGTTACTGCTCCCCACCGGGCCTCAGTTTCCTCAACAAGAAACTATTGAGGCTGGTCTGGACAATCCCCAGGGGCCTCCTCCCTCTGCTGTTGTGTGTCATATCTTGCACTGTTTCGAGTCAGCAGTAGTCATCACCATGACTAATGTGTTCTCGGGATGGAGCATTTCTGCTTAGCAAGGGCCTGCAAGATGGAGTGGGTTTCTCTGTATGTTCCTACCAGGGTGGAAAATGCCCTTCAGCTCTCAGAGACGGGCTTCAGTGTGGAAACCTGCCCATACCAGGCACGATGGGCCCAGCCCCAGGAGATGCAGGCTCATGAATTTCATGGCAGTGCTTGGAACCTGAAGCCTGGGCCCCATCCAGGCTCTAGGTGGGAGGATGTTGTCACTCGGAAGTCAGTTTCACTCAGTAAATGGAAAATTCCACTCCACCCAAGCGATAATACTACACGGATCCAGGAAAAGGCTTTGGTTTGAAAGATCCTGAAACAGAGGACATCAAGAGAGGTTCTCTAAAGTCCTACAGATGCAGGACTGAGAAATATTTTACTGCATGGCGTCAGAAAAATGACTTACCCTCCCTGCTCCTTTCCCTGCCTCTCTCAGAAAAGGTGCTAGGGAGTTACAGAGGATTTGAGATCCTCCTGGACACACTGGAGTCAGCTTGACATTCGTCAAACTCTGTGCCTTTTAGACTCATAGCTGTGTCCTCGAAATTTTATGTGACAGTGGATAACCATTGTTGTCTCTCCAAAGTTCTGTTCTTCCCTCTAAAATGGATACAATGTCTCCTGCCTCCCAAGGCTGTTTTAATAATGAATAAATTAATACCTGAGAAATAAAATGCTAAAGGGGCAATGGAGTAGCATAGAGGAAATAGTAAAGACTTCAGATTCTCATGGGCCTGGGTTCTAATACTTGCTCTATCCTTCTAAGATGTGTAACCTTGGACGAGTTACTTGACCTCTTGAGCTTCAATTTTCCAATCTGACAAATGGAAATATATTGCAGTATTATTGTGGGGATTAAATGAGATGCTATAAAAATAAATAAAGGGTAAAGTGTGTAGAACTGCATGATTTAAAAAATGAGATGCTATATGAGAAGTATCTTAAGTGGTGCCAGGCACATGGTAGTCACACAGCAAATACTATTTCCTGTCTCCATTTCTCTCTGTACAAACATATGAAATCACAGACCTATCAGTAAGATGCATTGTGCAATGTATACTGTTTGTGTTTCTGAGGTGCTGAGGTTGCTCTGGGCTTACTGGAGGTTTTAGGTAAATAAGAGAAGGAGAAATTATTCTGCTTCATGGAAGCTCATGAGGCCTACCAGGATCATGGGAACATGAAAAGCAGTGTCTCAAGCCTAACCCTAAGAAGAAAACTTATTTTCCATTATTATCATTTTAAAAATTTTTAGCCTTTGGTGCTGTCTAGAGAGCAGCAACAGTCCCAATTCCCCTCCTCCAACTCAGTTGTTAGGTTATCAAGATCAGGCAGAAAGATAAAGCTCTTGTTTCCTTTCATCAGGAACTCCTGGCTTCTTCTTGTGGATCTCAGCATTTTGTACATTCAGCCCCTGTCAAGTAGTATCCCCAGGTGGAGAAAGGTGCCCCTGCAATGCCAGCATCAAGGGCATCCCTGGTACCACGCGTGTTTTCTCCAATGACCAGCAACCAGGCATCAAGATAAAGACGACTCCAAACATGCAAATCCCAAGCAATGACTAAGATTCATGTCTACTATGCTTACTCCTTTGCCATACAATTAGCATAGATTCTGTTTTCTAATTGACAAAGCAATACTCGACTGTAGGTCACTTTATTATCCCCATTATATAGATGAAGACTTGAGCTTAAAGAGGTCAAGTAAGTTGCCCAAGCTCAACACACTAGTAAATGACATGGTTGGGATTTGAATCCAGGCAGTCTGGCTACAGAGTCTGTGCCTTTGACTTCTGCCCACTCCTGCCCCTCACCTCTGTTCTGCGAGTAGCCACAAGGGTAACACAACAGCCCTTGGAGCTGGTGCTCAGCTGAGGTTGACTTCATTGCATTTGGGTGACCTCATCCTGAGCTTGCTTGTCATGGGCGCCCCTACTTTTTGACCAAGTTAGTTGCTTCCTTGATGAGGGCTTCGGATGCAAATTCCGTGGAGGAAGGGCATGGGATCTGCGGCATACAAGGAATGGGGGCCTGCCACCCTGGCAAAGAATGAGCATTTTACCACTGACGTTATCTGAAATTGTCTAATAAGAAACCAGTCGAATTTTAGTTGATCTTACTGTTTTGTGTTTATTGTTTATCGATTGTATTATTGTTTTAAATTCTCTACAGACGCTATGCCCTCTTATTGCCTATACCTAGAGTGGACCACTCCCCACTGCTCCACCCTAGGGACGGAGAGTAAAGATTCTAGGATTCACTGCCCCTCTTAACCCCAGACCCCCGCATTAGCCAAAGATCTCTACTTTCGTGAGGTTTATATATTGGGGTTTGGACAAAGCTTTGGCTGGGAAACAGGTTCTACTCCTAAAAGAGAATTTGAAACCACTAGCCAAGGTATTTTTTTTTCCTAGAGTTCTGTCAAGTCTCAACATTTTATGGTTCTAAAACTGCTCTCCTCTGGGAGGAGGGATACAAAGCACTGATTTTACGTGAATGCACGAATCCCCCTGAAGATACTTTGGGAAGGACTCATGGATATTTTACATTTCATGACAGTTATTCCTGACGTGGGTCTCCATGACCCTACCTTCCCCTTTAAAAAAAAAACAAATAAAAAAATCTTTTACTGTGTGTTCACTATTTGCCAGGCACTGTGCTAGGGGCTGGCATTTCAGGGAGGGAAGGGATAAATATGATTCTTGGTCTTATGGAGTTTGGGAATAATGGGGGGACGAGAACAAAAAATAACCCCAAACAAGTATACAGTTACAAATTGAGGTAAGTGCTAAAAGGACAAAGATGATGTTATTATGGTCAAGAATATCAGAGGGTGTCATAATTTAGATTGGGGAGGAGTAATAAGATCCTTGCTGCTAAAGTGATATTTAATCAGAGACCTAAAGAAACATTAGTGATAGATTGCAGAGAGGTGCAGGGAACAGCATTCCTGGAGGCAGGAACAACAGTTGCAAAAGCAGTGAGAAGGGCATGAGTGAGGGTCCTCTGGGAATGGCGGCAGTGGTGCAGGGGGAGAGGGCTGGGAGTAGACCAGTGGGGCAGGCAAAGGCCACATTTAACCAGACTCTAGAGGCCATGGCAAGGATTGTGGGAGTCCCTAAAAATTTTCTTTTAAGCAAGAAAATGCCATGGCCCAGTTTTTATTTTAGAAAGACCCCTCTGGCTGTACCATGGAAAACTGAGTCACTAGAACTTGCTGAATAATCCTGAAGTAGCTTTGTCACAAAAATAAATCTCAGTTTCAGAGTTGTAAATTCAAGCTTTTGGGTTTGCCTGAGTCAGCTTCAGGCCTTTTGTACACGGAGGCCCAGGGCTTAGAAGGTCTCAGATACATCGCCCGTGGAGTTCCACGCTACTGGCTGATGGGTCTTCCTCCTTCCCTTCCTCCACTGGGTGAATCATAGCTTTTGTCCAGGGTGGGCGGATCCTTCTGCCAGCTCCCACCCTCCCCATCCCCATCAGAGGAGGCAGCTCTGCCAAGTTCCCCTCCAGAGCCAGGGACACCACCTGTCATGCTGCATCCTCCTCCTACTCGGACATCTGACAGCCTCCGTGACTCGTGAGCTGGGGGAGCACAGATCGCTAAAGCTGAAGGGACCTTAGAAACCATCCAGATCAGTCACCCAAATTACAAACTCAGGGAAAGGGAGGGTGCCCCTAAGGGGCACAGTTAGCTAGGGGCAGAGTCAGGACCCAGGGAACCTGCAGTGGAGTTGTGTGATAAATGCCTCCATCAAGGGCTGGTGCTGGAATTTGAGTTGAGACACTGTAGGTATTGAAATGTGCTCTGGAATGGGAGTCTAGTGACCTGTGTTCCAGACCCAAGCTCCAGAGGTTGACCTTGGACAAGTTTCCTTCCTCTCTGAGCTGCACTGCTCTCCTCTGCATCATTTAAGGGGATGGTGCTGCAGATGTCTGAAGTCTGTTTGAGCTCTCACACTGCAAGACTGCAGGACTCTGGCAGGGACCTAGAAGGGGGCAGACCTGGTGACAGAGGATGTCTGACTAATCTCTGCAGTGGCTCTCCTCCCATCAAGCTTGAAGAAGCTAATGGAACTGCTGCTGTCAGAGGCCATTCGTCCCCACATCCACACACACGTGAGGGTACACCCCCATGTCACCATCAACTCAGGGGCCCAACTCAGCTCTGCTTTTCTTGACAAAATCACCCTCATCCCTGGAAGTTCCCCATTCCCTCTCCTACATCAAAACACATCTGCCCATTTCTCATCTCCCATGGTACTCAATCCCAAAGCTGGTCAATCTGTGACCACATCTTACATAGGATATGAATGGTGATGATGGTAGTGATGGTGATGTTAATGATGATGGTGGTGATGATGATAGCATTGACTGAGACATCCACTTCACTTGCATCTCCTCATTTAATCCTCCTACCATACTATAGTTAAAAGCAACCATACATACACCCCAGTGTTCGCAGCAGCACAATTTACAATAGCCGAGACATAGAAGCAACCTAAATGTCCATTGAAAGACGAATGGATAAAGAAGATGTGGCACATATGTACATACACACAGTGGAATACTACTCAGCCATAAAAAAGAATGAAACAATGCCATTTGCAGCAATATGGCTGGACTTAGAGATTACCATACTAACTGAAGTAAGTCAGACAAAGACAAATATTACATATCACTTATACGTGGAATCTAAAATATGACATAAATGAACTTATTTATGAAGCAGAAACAGACTCACAGACATAGAAAGCAAACTTATGCTTACCAAAGGGGAGGGGGAGGAGGGATAAATTGGGGATTGGGATTAACAGATACATACTACTATATATAAAAGAGATAAACAACAAGGATCTACTGTATAGCACAGGGAACTATACTCAATATCTTGTAATAACCTATAATGGAAAAGAATCTGGAAAAGAATATACACACACACACACACACACACACACACACACACAAATATAAAACTGAATCACTTTGCTGTATACCCGAAACATTGTAAATCGACTACTCTTCGATAAAAAAAAAACCCCAAACCAAGGAAAACATTTTATACATGAGAAGGTGGAAGCAAAGAAGAGAACAAGATATTGCTAAAATCACTCGGTGATGCCAGTGGAATTCAACCTCATCTCTAGGCTGAGGTTGTAAATAACTCACTGTACTGATAAGGAGTTCATAAATAAATATCTCCCCTACCCCTGCCCAAGCATGAGATCTTTGTCATAAACCCAAAGAGGGACGTGTGGGAAAAGATCAGTGTGCTGAAGGAGACTTCATGGCAGAGGGGAGATCTCAACCATGCCAGACAGGCAGCTGCCCAATCTGTGCTCTGAGTCTGGCCTTGAGGTTGCCCATGGTGAAAGGCATCCTGGCCCCTATTCACAGAGGCTTTGCTTCCCGGCTGTCTCTCTCATTCTCTCTCCTATTTTGTCTCCCACTCAATAATGTTTATTTGGGTCTTTAAGAAAGTCCATTACTTTCATGTGTATCTCTGAAAGAATCATTCAGATGGCCCTCCTCGGAGCCCCTTCCTCTACATAAATGCATATACATAGATGCAAGCGCACACACACACACACACACACATGCACGCACGCACGCACATGGAGACACTAAAAAAATCAGCTAATGTAAAAAAGAGTAAATAATAGAGGTACTGTGTATAACTCTGAGTTCATACGATTGTGCATTTGTGTATAAGGGCATGGACCTCATACACCATAAACCTATTTTTGTAGGTTTATGAGCCGTGTCTATGGAGGTGCTTATGGAATATGCAAGCTTCCCTCCTTCCAGTATAGCCTCTCTGTGCCCTGCTGGTGGAATAAGTTTTAGGAATCAGGGGAGGGAACAGACTTCAGTTTGTTGCTCAGCTGTGGGTGCCATGTTCTCTGTAGAGTTGGTCCTTTGGCTCTAGGGGTTGATCCTGGCCTCCCCTTTCCAAGGCACAGCTATTCCACAGGGCTCGGAGGTGCTGGCATAGTGGTCTCCCTGACTGTTGAGAGGCGGTGGCTCTCTCCTTTCCCTACTCAGGGTGTCCTCCAGGCCAGGGTGTGCCACTCAGCTGCATCTCCTGTCCAGACGGGAGAAGCTTAGTCTATCCGCTCCCTCCCTCCAAAAAAATAGACCACTTCCCTCCTTCCTGTAGGCTTCTAAGATGTTGTAGCATAACCCCTCTCAAAGGCCGAAGTAATAAATGTCAACGCCTTTCCTGGGTTATGGTGGGGGAAAGGATATCAATGTAAAATAGCATATTTTCTAAGTAGTTTGTCCTTTTCTATAAATTTGCTTAAAAGTCAGAAAAGAGGGCTTCCTTGGTGGCGCGGTGGTTGAGAGTCCACCTGTCGGTGCAGGGGACACGGGTTCGTGCCCCAGTCCCACATGCCGCGGAGCTGCTGGGCCCGTGAGCCATGACTGCTGAGCCTGCGCGTCCAGAGCCTATGCCCCACAACGGGAGAGGCCACAACAGTGAGAGGCCCGCGTACCGCAAAAAAAAAAAAAAAAAAAAAAAAAAAAAGTCAGAAAAGAGTCTGGAAGAATAAAATGCGGCCTGAAAATGAAGAGCTCTGTATTTTTGGTCTATTGTTATGGAATATACATATAATAATTAAGAAATAATCATAAGGGGCTGTTGTAGGGATGAAATGAAATAAGATAGTGCAGAAAAACACTAAGTGTCATGCTTGGCACATAGGTAAAACGTGTGTGTGTGTGTGTGTGTGTGTGTTCATGCACTCCTGCAAGGCTCTGGTTGGGCCCAAGGGATGGGACAGGATGGGTGACAGTGCTTTCCTTTTCTCTGAGACAAGTGATTTTCAGACGAAGCACTTCTCATGACTCTCAGACCCAAGCTGAGACTGTAATTAATAGCTCTTCCTCACTCAACCTAGATTTCTTTCTCTCATGCTCCAAAATGCTGGCAGCCTGTGCACTTCATTTTTTGTTTGGCCTGAAGGGGCCATTTCCATTGGCTGAGGTGCCAAGTGCCCCTCTGCCTTGGCAGAGCTCATGAAATGCACGGCCTGTCCTGGACAGGTGCTTACGGAGGCCTGAGTGCTCAGTGCTTCCAGGGCGGCCTGGCTTCAGCCCAGTGCAGGCAGCATCGGGGAGGGGCTCCAAGGTCTGCCAGCCTCCCTTGTGCTTCTTCACACAGAGCTTCACAGCTAAACGTCCGGTGGGATTTAGTCAAGATGTGTCATGTGTTTTCAGAGAGTTTACCAAAAATCCAAAGTAACTGCTTGCATAATATGGTGAGGTGAAAAGCATGTGAGTTTCAGATTAAGGCACACCTATATAGATTTGAGAGTTGGCTCTGACACACACTGGTTGTGAGATCTTAGGTAAGTTTCGGACCTGCCATAACAAGGATTGGTATTTTGTCTTTGCTCTTCCAAGCACTATGGGCTGACCCATAGCATAGAACTTTCTCCACTGAACTTAATCATCCACTTACTCAACTGTATCTCCACTAGCCTATAAATTATTTGAGAGGTGGGATTGTGTCTTGTTCACCAGTGTAATCCCAGTGGCTAGCAAGGTAACTTCATTGTAGGTACTCCATAAAATATTTGGTGAATCAGTCAATCAACTAATAGGTGGATGGATGGATGGATGGATGGATGGATGGATGGATGGATTTCTCTAAAATAGATATTCCCTCATTTGTCAAATGGCAGAAACACCATCTACTTTGTAAAGATTTTAAATGAGAATCACTAAACCCTTGTCACAATCCCTGGTATATAAAAGATACTAAGCAAAACCTGGCTCCTTTCCTGTATTCATCCACACTTGCCCTCAGGGTGACATGTTAACTTCAGCAGATCTTGCTGGATACCAGCTACCCATTTGTGAGCTTTCAGCATCCTGGTTCCTTCCTCATGGCCAGGACCATCTGTAAACACTGCAAACCTAGTCATTTCACTTTTCTACTAAAATCCACAAAATGATGCCCCCAAATCAGTGAGTAAAGCAGATTGTCTATCCATCAATCATCAGAATTCTCAGTGTAGCCTACAAAGTTCTGTTTAAGTTGATTCTCACCTACTTTCCCTGCCCTGGATCGTGCCACTCTGTCCGCCATCCACACTGGCATTTTTTTACACACTGGACTTAGAACACATGGGACAGCTTTCTGCTCTGGACCTTCACGTGTCTTGTCTCTCCTGACTACAACAGCTCTGAATAGGCAAGGTCAGGACTCCTTTTATAAATGCTCATAACTCCATTGGTTTTCTCTTCATTAAACACAGTTTAAAATATATACATTTATGTGATCACATGATTAATGCCAGTCTCTGATACGGATTCTGTCTGCTTTGCTATATCCCTGCCAACTAGCACATTATCTGACATATAAAAAGGAGTCAAAGGATATTTGTTGAAGACTGAAAACCCTAATGTTCCCCAAATCCTGCTTTCTTGCTCGTCCCCTGTCGCATACACTCACCAACAAAGGTGTGTATATCACCCTTTCCGTTCTACGTTTAGGGATCCCCTGTTGTGCTTTTGCCCCGCATTCTGATATGCTCACTGGCAAACTGAAACAGACCCACATATTCTGATGGATACTCAGCCTTCATAAGTCCTGGGAAACTTTTTGATACGCTTTCTTTTTCAGATCCAGTCTCCTGCCAGGGCACTAGTCATTTGCTCCAACCTGCCTCTCTGAGCTCATTTTGCCTGTTTCCTCCCTCCAGCTCATAGCAGTTACATCCCAGGAGACTGAAGTGGAAATAAGCCGCAGACACGGGAATTATGGAGACGCCAAAGAGGACCTTGCTGCATCTCAGTAGATCACCAGGTACGTGGCCTTTCAGGTGCTGCAGGTCAACAGATGATGCCCTAGGAGAGGAGTAAGGCAAAGTTCACTGAACCCAGCTATGAGGTGAGTCTTCGCATAAAATCTCCCGGGGACAGTCAAGGTGAGGGTCAGGACATGTATTTATTGAGGGAAGAAATGCATAAAGGTGACTGAGGAACTGGGCATATGAAGTCGGAAGAAAAACTGTGCACATCCTTAACAACAGCCCTTGGAACCAAAGCTTCTTTTCAGACTTTATCTTGGAACAAGTCACACTACAGAGAGGAGTCCTGTCCCTGCAGGAAACTTCCTGGTCGTATGATTTTTTTTCACTTTTTTTTTTAACTTATAAAGACTGTATGGGGCCTGGGCACTCGAAAAGAGAGAGTTATTTACAGCATGTCACTTTGAATCAAAGAATAAAAATGCCCTTAGGTCTGGGAGCATAGTTCCTGCACAGTGTAGAAGGAAAAGTGTGTTTGGAGATAGATTGGAACCCCAGTACTGCCACCATCTGGCTGGTGGCCCTGCCTGAGTCTTGCCTTCCTTCCTTCCTTCCTTCCTTCCTTCCTTCCTTCCTTCCTTCCTTTCTTCCTTCCTTCCTTCCTTCCTTCCTCCCTCCCTCCCTCCCTCCCTCCCTTCCTTCCTTCCTTCCCTGTTTCTTTGTCATTAAGTGGGAAGCATTGTGCACATACACACAAGGTTGATATGAGAATAGAATGTGACGATGTATGTAAAATACTTAGGGAGGCCCTCAGGAAAGGTCAAACCCTTTCTCGCACTATTCAGATTTGGTGAATTTCTTGAGGAATTTTGAGAAGGAGGACCTTGCCAAATTGGGTGAGAACCATCCTGAACAGCTTCCTCTTGGGTTTTGTTGAAGTTCCTGCCATTGGCTGGAGCAAAAGCTTGCATTAGAAAGTCAGTCTTTTAATCCTTGTTGCTTAAATTAGACCTGAAGTGAAATCTAATTCCAAAGTGGAATTATATATTATTTTCCCTGAGAAAATTATACAGAAAGTCATTAAAGGTACACGTGTACAACTAGAGAGATCTTTCTTCAGACTTTTCACCTGTGTATCCAATTCATGATTGAGAGTTGACATCTATTCACTTGAATTGTCTCAGATGACATTTTATCTCCATTCCTGCAGCCATTTCCTCAATCTAGGCTTCATCCATTCAGTTTAAGGCTATATTTGAGCATCTATCCATATGTTTAGGTCTTTAATACCCCTGGCTGGATTTCTGCAACAATCTCCAAGCCAGCCCCCTATGCCAATTCTTCTTTCATAAGCCATACGAATTATCTTCTTAAAATCCTGCATTTGTACTGCCACCCGCCCTGTTCCCTGTTGCTTACCAATAAATCTTAACGTTGACTATGACTTAAGTCCAAACTTCACAGATTTGAAGGTCCTCCAAAATCTAGCTCCCCTTGACCCATCCAAATATCCCCCAATGTTCCGTGCTCACCAGTCAAATCAAAATTATCTTTTTCATCCCCAAACAAGTCATGCTGAGTCCCAGTTCTGAGCTTCTGCTTTATGTCCTCGCCTCTCCTGAAATGGATTCTCTCATTATTTGCCTATTGTTGAAGTGTATGTGTATTCACATCCTACCCCCTACTTTGATAAAGCATACTACTGTCTTTTCAATATTCCTTTCCATTCTTCAAGGTCAATTCAAAAGCCAGCCTCATCTAGGAGGCCTTTGCTTATCTCTGCAGTTCATACTGACCTTTCTTTTCTGAACTCCAAATACATTTATAATTAGTCAAAAGAAGATTACCATTTAGTTATTCTCAAATGCTTCATATAGTGCTTTGTTTTGGTGGTGGTTGTTTTTCTGTGCTTTCAAAAAAATAGATGACTGCTGAGTTCAGCCCTATTATTCTGAGTTCTTGGGAAGTTACTGGCTGGATCTTGTGAGTTTGGGGAGATGTTTTAAAACTGGCTGGTGAGGAGGGAGCTACCTCTTCTTCCTATGCCTCTGTCCATCCTCTCACTCTTTCCTAGTCCTGCCTGGAAAATTCATTGCAGCACTTTTGCTAGTAGATGAGGTCACTCTGTCAAAAATTCTGTGCTCATGTATGGCTCTCCCTTTGACCTTTCTTTGTACTATGGTCAGTCGCCTGCTTACCATCACAGGTGGCTGATTCTGAGGTTAGCTCTTGAGTAGATCCAGCCATATCTCTGTTTTTATTCCATTTTGCCCCTGCTGTCAACTGGGTGAGTGTCCAGAATTCTTGACTGGTAAAGACAGTGGCTTGACGCAGGTTTCCAGTGTCTGATTCCAACCTCTGGCCCCACCCTTCACTCTCCACAGAGTTATCCTTTTTCTTTTCTTTTTTCTTTTTCCTTTTTTTTTTCTTGCGGTACGTGGGCCTCCCACTGTTGTGGCCCCTCCCGTTGCGGAGCACAGGCTCCGGATGCGCAGGCTCAGCGGCCATGGCTCACGGGCCCAGCCGCTCCGCGGCATGTGGGATCTTCCCGGACCGGGGCACGAACCCGTGTCCCCTGCATCGGCAGGCAGACTCTCAACCACTGCGCCACCAGGGAAGCCCAGAGTTATCCTTTTTATAGGCATCACAGAAATCGATGTCTGACTAGCACATAGAAATCATCTTCTCCATCCATCTCGCTGGACACATGATAAAATGATGACTCGGAGGAAATGTGATTTTTCTAAATGTCTCAGAGCAAAACAGAGAAAGGATCTCAACCCAGATCTCCTTTTTTTTTTCTTGCCTAACTCACTTTCAAGGATGCCATATTCCAGTGCACTCAATGGGAAATCTACCTTCTTTTGACCCCCAACCTGAATCATAACCATCTTTGATGCAAATAATGACAAATTAAATTTATTAATATCACTTTATTTGCAAGTCATTGTGTCATTGTAAAAAGGAAAATGTCATGTTTCAAGGAAGGCAGTTAACACTTGATGGTATGACAATGGGTACATTGTGAGACAGTGGAAATCCTCCCCTGTCCATGGAGCCTGGACTTGGATCCCAGCCCCCTGAAGTGCACAGGGATGGGGTGGGTGAGGGATCATGCATAGCATGAACTAGAGGGCCGTGAAATGTTGCCTTAGAGGAATTAAGGAAGGAACCTGGAGATCAAGTTTGACAAAAGCTTCCTTGACTCTAATAACACCAGGCATAAAACTCACAAAGTCCGAAATGAAATGCTGGATTTGAAAAAGAAAAAAAAGAAGTGACACAAAATTATATGGCCAGAAGCTGCTGGCAGTGTTGTAACTTCGACTTGGATTCCCAAATGGTTTAATTCCATCTGAAGCCCAGCTCAAATTTGCCACCTCCGTAAGACCTTTCTCAATCCTCGTTGTCAAGATAAATTGTTTCCCCCCTCCAACTGTTGTCATAGAATTTGTTAATATTTCACTGTTGGCTTGTGTGTCTTATGTTTTAGCTAGTTATATATTTGTCTGTCTTTCCAATAGATTGAGAGACTCTTTGGGACAGGAGCTCCCTTAATACATATTTATATCCCTTAGAGCCTGGATGGCAGGTATACAGTGTGCTACCTCTCCCTAATTCCTTGCTCCAGGAAGACATTAATAATCAATCACAGCATTCCTTACAATACTGCCTGGAACAGGCTTCAGGATCCTTCCTAACAAAGCCCCTTAAGCTGACTTTATTGATTAACCAGATTTTTCATGCAAAAGAAATCTATTCAGTGTATCTATTTATTATAAGTAGCATAATGGCTTACACAGTGTTGTTCAGTTAATATTTGTTGATATGAACCAACTCCTGAAAGGTATATCTAAAACAAAGGGCTTAGGAGATTGGTAGGTGGGACAAGCATGGAACGAGCTGGGGCAGAGAGGGACCTCAGTCATTAGGACCTAGAGTGTGGGTTATGGGAGGAGAGTCACCCAGGACACAATTTTCTGATGGTATAGCAACCTCAGTATTTAGGGTCATTGCATCGGCTATGCATGGCAAAATCAGGTCCAGGCAAAGATCTTCAAATCATTCACAGACAGACAGTTGGGCTGCTTTTATCATTGTGGCAAAGACAAGAGACATTCTAGAAGCATTTGTTGTAGGCCTGCAAATGAAATTTGCAAGCTCTATATCTGGAACAGATTAAATGAATGAATAATCCAAGATGGCCCCAGGGACCTACTCTCCAACTCTCACATGTCTTTGTCATGTTGGCTTTTCATCTAAACCTAATGCTTCATTCATCTCTTATTTTAGATTAACCTGATTCACTTCAGTTTTCTTTCCTGGTAGTTTGTTTAGCTAATTAAGTGTATTCCTACTGGACAGATTCTTGACTTCATGATAAAACAGGTGTCGTTGGCCATTTATGAAGGGACTGACTTTGGGTCAGGTGTTCACTATGCAAGCAACATTTTGATGCGAAGAACATCCAGTTACCACTCCTCTTGGTAGCTTGGTGTCGGCGGATTAGTCCGAGTTAGACAGATATGGAGGTATTGGCAGCTTCCATGATGGACTTCTTAGTATAGTCCAGCACCATGAAAAAGTCTGAGAGGCGCTAGAGTAGGGGGTAAAGTCAGGAGGTCAGTCCATGGGAGTCAGCAGAGGGAAAACAGATCCTGGTACAGGGGAAATTACCCAGTGCTCATATCTGGCACCTTGAGACTAGTTAGGATTATCATCAACCAGGTTGAGTTTCAGAAAAGAAATAGATTCTTGAATCTATGATTTGGTCTTTTTCATCAATTTTGGAAAATCTTTGGCAGTTATCTCTTCTAATACTTCTTCTGTTCTATTCTCTCCTTCTGGGACTCCAGTTACATCATATGTTGTAGTCTTACATGTACCTTTTTCAGTATTTTTTCTCTGTGTGCTTTAGGTTGTATAGTTTCAATTGATTTGTTTTTTAATTCACTGCTCCTTTATTCAGCTGTGTCAGGTCTGCTGTTAAGCCTAGCCAATTAATTCTTTCTTTCAGATACTGTACTTTTCAGTTTTGTAGTATTTATTTGGAACTGTTTTAGAGAATCTTTATTAACTTTCTCAATGTTTTTGTCTATCTTTTCATCCTTATATTATTTTACCATATATTTATAATTTTTAGAAGTCATTGTCTATTAATTCTAGTATCTGGGTCACCTGTGGGTGTGCTCTTATTGACTATTATTTCCTCTTGCTTATAGATAAGTAGAAGTTGCCTGTTTTTTTGCAAACTTGAAATTTTACTGTATCCAGATATTGTGTTTTAATCAACCATAGAGACTGGAGTAAATATTATTTTATCCCAGAGATACAAACCCTTTGCTCAGTGAGGAAGCTAGAATAAGGACTTAAAATTTCAATTAAATTCAGTCATGAGTTGGGTTAGGTCACATCTGAGTTTCAGTTTTATTTCGTTTCAGTTCATCTCTGGTTTCAAATGTCTAAGGTCAAGATGTATCTTGTGCATATTATTGGCTCTTCTCCCTAGCTGAACTTTGAGCTCTGAGAACCATTAGGTGAAGGAGATTGTTCTTTTTCCAGCCCAGCCATCAACCCCTGCAAGTTCCCCGTGCACTCAGCAAGCGTCCTGTGGGGAAGAATCAGTGGGTTGGGAGAAGGAGTGTTGCGTTTTGGAGGTGAGGTCCTATAGGTTTCATTTCATCATACTAGGTCATATGACAGTGAGAAGCTTTGCTGGCTTATCATTACTGTACAAGACTCTGTGCCTATGACAGACATAACTTTTTACTTTCTCTTGCCTAAACATGGCAGATGCTACCAGACAGGAAAGCAACCACTATTCTCTGCTCATGTGTAGAAGGGCTCAACTCTCTCTGGAACTTAATTCCCTTAGACTTCTTTGTGTCTATGGCCCTCTAATATCTTTTAAAGATGTATGATATTTTCTGATAGTTTTAGTTGTTGGAGCAATAGTCTGTCTTGACCGCCTGCATCCTAATCAGAAGTAGAATTCGCTCTGGCTGTCATTATGGTCATAGTCTAAGACCTCTTCATGGAGGGGCTGGGATGCTTATATTTATTCTCTTGTGAGGTTTGGCTGCAATAGATATTTTTGGTAGGTTCTGAGACGGTCTCATTTTGTTATTGCTGATAACACACATCAGACTCTAAGTGGCTTACAACAGGTATTTATTTTCTTACTCATGAAACTTTGTGTTGGCTGTGGTTCGGCTGGTGTCATCTGGGCTTGGCTTTAAGCAAAGGATTGGATTCAAGTATGATCCACAGACTCCAACATTCTCTTTGTCTACCTGGGGTATGCTCTTCTTACGGTGGGTCTAAGATGGTCAATAGAATGGTGATATATTAGCAAGTTTAATATACTTGCTAATGTCACATCTGTTTACATTCCATTGGTCAAACCAGGTCACTGTGCCACAGTCAACATTAATGGGACCTTAGGGAAGTAGATTCCATCAACAGAGGGAGGCACTGTAAAGGCAAAGTATATAGATGTAATCCTTTTACAGGAGAATAAAGAATTTGAAAACATATTTCAATGTACCATGTTAGGGTAGGAAAATCAAGTCACAGCTGCATTAACAAGAGCCTGAAAAAAGCTCTAAGCTTCTCATATCCATAAAAGGAATCCCTGACTTTTTTGCATTAACCTTTTTGTACTGAGAACCCATATAATAACTCCCACCCAAGAGAGAGAAGAATAGATTTGAGACAGATAAAGCCAAGATGCTGACCTTGCTCCAGCTGGAAATATTCCTCTCACCTGTTCTTCCCAATTCAGATGCTAATGGACAAGTGAGTCTATTAAGAAGAAGGAAAACCAGGTGCCTCATTAAACAAACAACCCGACCAGAGTAGCCCAGAAAACTCACAGAATTGCTGCAGTTGGTAGCATGCATCTCTTTCTGTGCCTTAGATTTTGCCCATGTATAGTAGTCAGACTTGAGCAAGCAGCATAATTACTTGGAAAGTTCATTAATCAGAGTCCTGGACCATAACCATAGAGTTCCTAATTGAGTTGGTCTTGGGTGGGACCCAATTTTCATTTCAAACAAGATTTCAGATGATGTTGATGCTGCTTGTCTGGGAACTACAGATTGAGGATGACTTCCATAGGTCATAAATCCTCCAAAGCAGAGACATTTCATGAACTCTCCTGAGAACTGTGGGAAGGCTCCTTCATCCTTGAGTTGCCTTGATGTTCTGCCAGGGCTCCTGTTGGGCTGAGGATATTCATCAGGCAAAAATGTATGAAGATGCAGCTTGGCGTGGTAGATACAGACAGGCTTGTGTTAGGATTGCTGAGTTCTAGTCCATTTGTGCTATTGACCTGTTTTGTAAAAAGCCTTTTTTTTTTTTTAATCTTCCATCCTTGGCCCCCTTTGCTTTTTCTTTTTTTTTTTTTAACATCTTTATTGGAGTATAATTGCTTTACAATGGTGTGTTAGTTTCTGCTGTATAACAAAGTGAATCAGCTCTACATATATATATATATATCCCCATATCTCCTCCCTCTTGCATCTCCCTTCCAACCTGCCTATCCCAGCCCTCTAGGTGGTCACAAAGCACGGAGCTGATCTCCCTGTGCTATGTGGCTGCTTCCTACTAGCTATCTGTTTTACATTTGGTAGTGTATATATGTCCATGCCACTCTAAAAAGGCATTTTTATCTCTCTGTGTCTAGGTTCCTCACATGCTAAAGAAGTCTAAGCACTAGATAACTCGTTGAGTTAGTTGGACTTTAAGAAATCCTTTATTCAAAAATAAATAAAGAAATAATAAAAAATAAATCATTCAAAACTTACATAATTTTATCATCATACTATATGTAACTCCATGACCTTGGGTAATTTCTTAAACTCTGCAAGTCTCAAGTTTTTTTCTTTTTTTATTATCCTTCTCTCATCTCCCTTTCCCCTTTGGTAACCATAAATTTGTTTTCTATGTCTGAGTCTGTTTCTGTTTTGTAAATAAGTTCATTTGTATCATATTTTAGATTCCACATATAAGTGATATCATGTGGTATTTGCCTTTCTCTTTCTGACTTACCTCACTTAGAATGATAATCTCTAGGTCCATCCATGTTGCTAGAAATGGCATTATTTCATTATTTTTATGGGCGAGTAATATATATATATACACACACACACACACACACACACACACACATATATATATATATCACATCTTCTTTATCCATGCAAGTCTCAGTTTTCATCTGTAAAATAGATAAAACAATTGTATTTACCTCAGAGGACTGTTGTCTGTGAGAATACAATGAGATGATACATGCACCAATAAATGTTTGATAATAGTGTGTTATTATTGTTTTAAAATTATTAATCATATAGAATTGCTATGGTATTTAAGGAGAGGAAGAGAGAACACTTCTGGAAGAAAGATAAAGAAAAGTTTCGGGCTTCCCTGGTGGCGCAGTGGTTAAGAATCCGCCTGCCAATGCAGGGGACATGGGTTCGAGCCCTGAACCAGGAAGATCCCACATGCCGAAGAGCAGCTAAGCCTGTGCACCACAACTACTGAGCCTGCACTCTAGAGCCTGTGAGCCACAACTGCTGAGCCCATGCACCACAGCTACTGAAGCCTGCCAGCCTAGAGCCCATGCTCCACAACAAGAGAAGCCACTGCAATGAGAAGCCCGCACACTGCAACGAAGAGTAGCCCCCACTCACCGCGACTAGAGAAAGCCGGCACGCAGCAATGAAGACCCAACGCAGCCAAAAATAAATAAATAAAATAAATAAATTAAAAAACAAAGTTTCAAGGAGAAAGGAGCACTAGAGCTGGGTCATAAATATCAAGTAAGTTTTGGGTTCATAGATATTTCAGGTGGGGAGGGAAGGGCAAGGTAGGGCAAGGGAAGCAGCATGAATCTGGACATAAAGTTGGAAAAATACAATTTGTGCCTAGTGAACAGGAAGAAGCTAAATTTGGTGGGAAGTTACATGTGTAAAGCCACGTAGTGGAAAATAATAGAAGACTAGAACTAAAGCAAAATAAGGGAGACCTTAGTTTACAAGGCACAGAATTTTGGAGTTTTCTGGGGAGTCAATGAGGAATAACAATGTTTAGAGAAGAAAGTGATAATTGTACTTGGGTATAATCTTAGCCCTGCCACTTAAGGTATTTATGATCTTGGATTGCCACTTTGACATTCTGAGGTTCAGTTTCCTTGTTGTAAAATGGAGAATATATGTACATGCACACACACACACACACACACACACACACACACACATACACATACATAGTGCTGCTATGAGGATTAAAGAAGGATATTTACATGAACTCATCTTTAGCAGTGCTCTGCATAAACCCTAAGTTAATTCTTTTTTTTAAATTATTTTTTTTTATTTTATTTTTTAAAAGATTTTTAGGAATTTCATGTAATGTCTGAAGCATTTATATTAACATATTTTCATACAAATAACCCAAAGAAAATTTAGTATTAGTTTTTTGTTTTGTTTTGTTTTTTTATACAGCAGGTTCTTATTAGTCATCAATTTTATACACATCAGTGTATACATGTCAATCCCAATCGCCCAGTTCAGCACACCACCATCCCCACCCCACCCCCGCAGTTTTCCCCGCTTAGTGTCCATACGTTTCTTCTCTACATCTGTGTCTCAATTTCTGCCCTGCATACCGGCTCATCTGTACCATTTTTCTAGGTTCCACATACGTGCATTAATATACGATATTTGTTTTTCTCTTTCTGACTTACTTCACTCTGTATGACAGTCTCTAGATCCATCCACATCTCCACAAATGACTCAATTTCATTCCTTTTTATGGCTGAGTAATATTCCATTGTATATATGTACCACATCTTCTTTATCCATTCGTCTGTTGATGGGCATTTAGGTTGCTTCCATGACCTGGCTATTGTAAATAGTGCTGCAGTGAACATTGGGGTGCATGCGTCTTTTTGAATTATGGTTTTCTCTGGGTGTATGCCCAGTAGTGGGATTACTGGATCATATGGTAATTCTATTTTTAGTTTTTTAAGGAACCTCCATACTGTTCTCCATAGTGGCTTATCAATTTACATTCCCACCAACAGTGCAAGAGGGTTCCCTTTTCTCCACACCCTCTCCAGCAGTTGTTGTTTGTAGATTTTTTGACGATGGCCATTCTGACCGGTGTGAGGTGATACCTCACTGTAGTTTTGATTTGCATTTCTCTAATAATTAGTGATGTTGAGCAGCTTTTCATGTGCTTCTTGGCCATCTGTATGTCTTCTTTGGAGAAATTTCTATTTAGGTGTTCTGCCCATTTTTGGATTGGGTTGTTTGTTTCTTTAATATTGAGCTGCATGAGCTGTTTATATATTTTGGAGATTAATCCTTTGTCCATTGCTTCGTTGGCAAATATTTTCTCCCATTCTGAGGGTTGTCTTTTCGTCTTGTTTATGGTTTCCTTTGCTATGCAAAAGCTTTGAAGTTTCAATAGGTCCCATTTGTGTATTTTTGTTTTTATTTCCATTACCCTAGGAGGTGGATCAAAAAAGATCTTGCTGTGATTTATGTCAAAGAGTATTCTTCCTATGGTTTCCTCTAAGAGTTTTATAGTGTCAGGTCTTACATTTAGGTCTCGAATCTGTGTTGAGTTTATTTTTGTGTATGGTGTTAGGGAGTGTTCTAGTTTCATTCTTTTACATGTAGCTGTCCAGTTTCCCAAATTATTTTTTTAATTATTTTAAAATAATGTACATCTATGAAAGAGTTGCAAAGGTAGTACCTAGAGTTCCCAGATACCTTTTCACCCTGCTTCTTCACCTAATGTTAATGTTTTGTATACTGATGCTGTGTTTATCAAAACTGAGAAATTAACATGTGTTACTAATATGAATACTATTAACTAAACAGCAGACTTTGTGTTTCACCACTTTTTCTCCTAATGTCCTTTTTCTGTTCCAGGATCTGATCCAGGTACCATGTTGCTTTAGGTTGTCACATGGCCTTAATCTTCTCCGTTATTTGCCAGTTTCTTGATCTTTCCTTGCTTTTCATGAACACACCTGGATGCATTTAAAGAGTATTCAGGTATTTTGAGAATGTCTCAAATATGAGTTTATCTGACTCTTAATTATGCTTAGATTAGAGCTCGGTATTTAGGGGAAGAATGTCAAAGAGACGATCACATAAAATCAGGGATATGCAGGATATATGCAGGGCTGGCTACATAATTTTGGGGGCCCAGTGTAAAATGAAAAGATGAAGCTCTTTGTTCAAAAAGCAGGAAAAAGATGCTCAAGATACTAAATATAAAGGTTTTCCTTTCTTCCACAATTTCTCTCTCAACTTTTTATGGTGTTTTTTATTTGCTCTTTATTTTATGTCATTCCACATAAAGAAAAAAATAACATTTTAGATTATTGTCATACATTTTATTGTTTATCTTTCTGTTGTGCAATGACAGTTTTAAGTACAAATATAAGAGCATTCCACTTGTATGCAGAATCATCAAAATTACACAATTTGTATCTTGAAGCTTGCACATGCATACGTTTGGTTCTCACCAAAATGGCAGAAATGCTGCACAAAACAGTTTTTATTTCACTTCTTGATATGCACACATTCTTCCAACACTTTCTACCTTCTGCTCACTGATGAATAAGAAAAGCCTGAAAGAAAAAGGAACATGAGTGGCTGTATATTTCACTTTCCTTCTGTTATCATTTCTAGCATAAGTACTTGGCTGAAACAGGGAAGGATCATGAGTAAGAAAGGATAATGATAGGGTTTCTTGGTGATTTGTTTCACAGGACACCATTGCTTTTCTTCTCTGTTCAAAGCAAGTTCCAGTTCTAAGGGGACATGTGGCTTCTAAGGGCTATCGGTCTCCCTGTTTTCTGAGTCATAGATGTAACACATTTACCTTGTACTTGCTTTGAGTCTTGCTGAACTTCCATGAGTCATGGGTCCACTGGAATCCTGTGCTCATGGGGCATCCGGATGCTCTATGTAAATAGGGTGGCAAGGAACGGTGGGTATGCAGATCTGCTCATACCCATGCTTCATCCCCTGTCAGACTTATAAAACACAACTTCAAAGATTAAATCACTAAGAATTTCAGTGCACCAAAAGCAGAGCATTAAATCAGGCGTGGGACCCTCCTGAGTTTGGACCCCTGTGTGACTGCATGTCTATTGATATGTGATATCAACGTCACTGCTGTTCTTAACCTTAATCGGTTGGTTAAGGGGGCGTCTGCCGGATTTCTCCATTGCAGGGTTAGCATTTTTCCCTTGCCACAGTCTATTTGTTAGAAGCAAATCACTAAGTCCAGCCCACACTCAAGGGGAGGGGAATGGATCTTCATTTCCCAGAAGGAGGAGTCTCAAAAAATTTGTGGACATATGTTAAAACCACCAGAGTAGTTAATAAGCATTTTGGAGTAGCCAGTGCTTTTTGAATCTCATAACTCAAGGGCCAATTTTGGAATCTCATGACCCACATCTTGCCTCCAGTTCTGTGATACTATGAGTCTGGCAGAAACATTGTAAAAGAGCAAGATAAATCTCACTGCACTAGGAATGCTAATCTCTTACCCGTAAGAGATCCTAGGTCTTAAGACTGACCCAGACAATAGGTAAAGTGACCCTCTACCCAGGAACTGCACTGACTTAATTTCCTTGGAAAATCTTTCCCTTTGTAGGCTATGGGCAGCACGTGGTGAGGCGGATTTCTATTCATAACATTCTCTCCAAGTGAATGACTGGGAGTAAGTAATTATCAGCCTATGGAGCAGGGAGCTCCAAGCCCCCTCACCCTTGGCGTGTACACTATCTCCGCCTGCCTGCAGTTCCCCTCTTTTGGCAGATGCTGCCGGCACAAGACGCTGAGTGCAGGCAAATTATTTCCACTACTTCCTGAAATTAGCATTTCAGTACTGCATTCATCCAAGGCTCTTGAAACTCTTAATCAACAGGAATATGCCAACCTGAGACTGGGTCACAGAAGGACAGCCTAGAGATCTGGGTAGATTGGTGACAGCTGCTGCCCTCTCTCTGAAGAGGATTGGTGTAGAGATCATCGTGCTGGGTGACAGGAGGAGGGATGAGATGGTCTTTTAAGGTCTCTTGCAATCTGGGAAGTCTATGAATATCCCTACCAGCTGAGAGTGATTCTCCATGCTTTATTCATCACGAAAATGACGCAAATCCAGAAAAGCAGCTCTTTCAAAGGTAGGTGGCCACTAAACCAGGCATCCAGACACTTAGCACTCTGAAAATACTTGCTGAGGAAAGTCCTTGAATTAAAAAAAAAAAAAAGGGTCATTTCAGGAATGGATGGAGAAAACATAGTGTGCTTGGTAATACATGGGAATAGACTAATGGGTTTTAAGTTCAAAACCAGTGAGCTGTGGTTGCCTGGAAAAGGTATTGTAATTCTAAATTGTATTAATAGAAGCAAAATGTTTTAGATGAGGAAGGATAATTCCTCTCTGTGGTAACCAGACTAACTTGAGTCACGCTGTTCCATTCTTGTTATAACTGGGGAGTTAGGGAAAAGTGAGGATTTTCAGAGAAAGTTACCCCAGATAGTGAGGGGTCTTAGAATCATGCAAATGGTTAAAAAGCCAAAAGGACCAGTCATGTAAAGCCTGAAAAACAGGGCTTATTGACTTATGACTATTATCACAAAGGTTGGAATGAAATGTGAAAGAAGTTCCAAGAAGCTAAGAACAAGTTCTAGTAAAGAACTGACAGTGATTTTTGTTTTAGTAGCAGATAAGGAGGATCTTTCTGACATCCACAGCTGTGCAGTTATGGAATAGTGAATCTTGTCACACACTCATCAAAGGTGGCCTGAGATAATAGGTATAAAGAATTCTGAAAAATAGTTTAAACCGTGGTCTATTCCTAAAGGGAAAGACTATTGTACAAATACCAGTTTTGTTCATATCAATCTCTAAATTTAAGACAATTCCAGTCAAGATCTTATTAAGATCGTTTTATTTTAAAAGTTTTCAAATAGACAACAAACTTGAAATAACTTTACAGCAAATACCTATATATCCATCACCTAGATTTTATCATTGACAAATTTAATGGTAGCTTCATTAAGATACGATTCATATACCATACAGTTCACCTATTGAAAGTATATAACTCAGAGCTTTTTAATATATTCACAGAATTGTACAACCATCACCACAAATGATTTTAGAATATTTTTATCACTCCTTCCAGAAAATACCATGTCCATCCTCAGTCACTCCCCTTCCCACTCCCATCTCCCATGTCCTTTCCACCATCTTCTAGCCCTAGGAAGTCAATAATCTATTTTCTGTCTCTATAGATTTGCCTATTATGGACATTTTATGTAAATAGAACCATACAATTCATGACCTGTGACTTAGCTTTTTACACTTAACATAATTCTTCAAGGTTCATCCACGTTGCAACATGTATTGATGCTTTATTGCTTTTTATTACTCCCACATATTCCATTATATGGGTATAACATGTTCCTTTTATTTATTCATCAGTTGATGACCATATGGGTTGTTTCCACCTTTTGACTACTATGAATAATGCTGCTATGAACATCTATATACAAGTTTTTGTGTAGACGTATGTTTTCATTTCTCTAAGGTGTGTATCTAGCAGTGGAATTGCTGGGTCATATGGTAACTCCATGTTCAACCTTTTGAAGAACTGCAAGACTATTTCCAAAGTACCATTAACATTTTACTATACTTGTTTTGTAACATATCTATCCATCCGTTAATCGATTTTTTCCTTTTTTTTGCATTTCAAAGGAATCTGCAAACATCTGTAGAGTCACTCTAAAAGCCACAGCATTCATATTAACAGGACTCAATATTTATTTATACTTTTTCTTCCCCTTGTAAAATTTACATACAATTAAATGCACAAATCTTGACATATGCACTGAGATTTGACAAATGCATCTACCTGTGTAACTCAAACCCCTCTCAAGATATAGAACATTCCCATTTTCCCAGGAAGTTTTCTCATACCCATTCCCAGTCAATCGCTGAATTTACCCTCTCCCTAGATGCAATCGCTGTTCCAATTCTTTTCCAATATAGGTTAGATTTACCTGTTCTAGAATTTCATATAAAATAACCTATGCAATTTGTGCATTTTAATAGTAAGGTTTCTTTCACTAAGTCTAATGTTTTGAGCTATCAACACAGTTGGCCCTTTGTATCTACGGGTTCCACATCCACGGATTCAACTAACCATGGATTAAAAATATTCAGAAAAAAAATTCCAGAAAGTTCCAAAAACTTGAATTTGCTGAGCACTGGCAACTATTTACATAGCATTTACATCATATTAAATATTGTAAGTAATCTAGAGATGATTTAAAGTATACAGCATAATGTGCGTAGGTTATATGCAAATACTACACCATTTTATATAAGGGACTTGAGCATCTGCGGATTTTGATATCCTGAGGGTTCCTGGAACCAATCCCTTGCAGATACTGGATGCTGAGGGATGACTGTAGTTTATTCTTTTAATGGCATAGTTTTCCACTATCTGGATATACATTGTTTTGTTTATCCATTGACCACTTGATGTACTTTTGGTTCAGTTCTACTTTTGGGCTATTAAAATTAATGCCACCATGAACATTCATGTACAAGTCTTTGTGAGGGCATATTCTTTTATTTCTCTTATTTTTGGATTTGCTGTATCATAGGGTAGGCATGTACTTTATCAGAATCTGTCAGAACTTTTCCCACAGCAGTTGTACCATTTTATCTTCCCACCAAGAATGTAAGAGAGGCTGGTTGCTCCACATCATTGTCAATATCTAATGTTACCAATATCTTATACCCATTTTGGTAGGTGTGTAGTTATATCTCATTGTGGTTTTAGTTTGCATTTTCATGATGACTAATGATGTTGAGCACTTTATCATTTGTTCATTGGCCATTTGTATATTTCGTGAAGTGTATACAAATATTTCAGCTACTTATTATTGAGTTGTTTGCCTTTTCATTATCAAATTATAGGAATTATTTACATACCTTGGATAAAGTCCTTTACTGTGTATTTATGAATATTTTCTCATAGTCTCTGGCTTGCCTATTTATTTTCTTAATGGTGTCTTTTGAAGAGAAGAATTTTTAAATTTTGAGGAGGTCTTATTTATTACATTTTTTTCCTTTTACGATTATGCTTTCTATAACCTGTTTATGAAAAGTTTGCTTATCCCTGATCATGAAGATCATCTCTTATATCTACTTCTAAAATATTTATGGTTTCAACTTTTAAGTTTAGGTCAATGATCCATCTCAAATAAATTTTGAGTAAGGGTTGAGATTCAGTTTTGGTTTTTTTTTCATACGAATATCCCATTACTTCAGCACCATTTGTGGAAAAGATTTCCCTTTTAACATTGGATTCCTCTGGTGCTTTTGTTAAAAAACAGGTAACTGTGTAAAGTGTGGGTCTATTTAGGGACCTTCAGTTGTTTTGATCTATGTGTTAATTCCAGTGCAAGTACCACAGGGTTTGATAATTTAGGTTTTCTATATTTTTTCTCAACAATATTTTTTTAGGTTTCAGGGTAGAGGTCTTGCACATGTGTTGGTAATTTTTTCCTTAATATTTTATATTTTGATGCTATTGTGAGGGGAATTGTTTTTTTAATTTTATTTTCTAATTACATACTTGTGTGTATAAAAATACAATTGATTTTTAAAATGAAACCTTGTATTCTACAGCCTTGTTAAATTTACTTAATCCCTCTTATGTAGCTTTTTAGATTCTATATCCTTTTCTTTGTAAACAAGCATGTCATTTCAAATAGTTTTGTTTCTTCCTTTCTGATTTTTATGCTCTTTACACCTTGTTATTGCAAATGGTTAGGATTTCAGTACACTGTTGAATAGAGGTGGTAAGAGTGGGAATCCATGTCCAGTTTCTGATCTTAGTGTTCAATATGACGCCATTAAGGAGGATGTTATCTGTAAGTTTTATAGATGCCTTTTATCAGATTGAAGAAATTTCCCCATATTCCTCATTCTCTCTTCCTCATTATCATAAATTCCTGCTGGATTCTGTAAAAATGCTTTTTCTGCATCTATTGAAATGAATGTAGGGCTTTTCCCTCTTTTTCTGTTAATATGGTGAATAACATGCATTGATTTATTTTTAAATTGAGATGAAAGCTCACGTGCCACAAAGTTAGCCATGTTTAAAGTGAACAATTCAGTGAATGTAAAACCAACCTTGCATTCCTGGTATAAGCCCTTCATGCTTATGATAAATTATCCTTTTTAGGTATTGTATTTAATTTACTAATATTTTATTAAGGATTTTTGTTTCTATGTTCATGTAGGGAATTGGTCTGTGATTTTTTTTGTAATGTCTTAGTGATTTTTGATATAAGGTTTATGCTAATCTCATACAATGCATTGAGATGTGTTCCCTCCTCCTCCATGATTTGAAAAACTTGGCATAATATTGGTGTTATTTCTTTCTTAAATATTTGGTAGAATTCACTAAAGAAACACTTTTGAGCAACGGGTTTCTTAGTGATAAGGTATTAGATAAAAGATTTAATCTTGATAATGTGCTATTCATATTTGTTTACAATTCTCATTCTGTTCACAATTAAGGAAATGAAATTTGAAACACAATTGAGTTATTTTTCATTAAGTTGAGTGGGCCTTCATATTGCATTAGTATCTGCTAGGCAGATGATACTGGCAAAAATAGTATAAACTGACCTTCTCTTAATCCTTGCAGCAAATACTGGTACATATTCTACGGTTGTTGTCAGTTTCTTATATGTGGAGGATAAGCAGGAGGATAGCCTATATCTCGTTAAGAAGAAACCTAAAAGAGATAATCACTGCCTCTTGCCCCAATACACAAACAATGAGGATGGCTGCATTAGTTTTCTGTTGTTAGTGTGTGACAAATTACCCCAAACCTGGTGGCTTAAACAATACAAATTTGTTGTCTTACAGTTCTGTAGGTTAGAAATCTGACACGGATCTCACCTGGCTAAAATTAAGACATTGATAGGGCTGAACTCCTTGGAGGCTCTAGGGGAGCCTTGCCTAATCCTTGTCCCATGACCCCTTTCCCATCTTCAAAGCCAGCAATAATGAATTTCTTTGACCATTATTCTGTGTACATAGCTCCCTGAGATCGCACCTGGGAAAGGTTCTCTGCTTTTAAGGACTCATACGATTCGAGTCAGCCCACCTAGATAATACAGGATAATCTCTGCCTCTCGAGTCCTTAACTGTAGTCATATCTGCAATCTCCCTTTTGTCATGTAAGGTAACATATTCACAGGTTCCAAGAGTTAGGACATGGACATCCTTAGGGGACCATCATTCTGTCTATCACAAGGGAGCCTCTTGCTGGCTCAGTAGGACTTTTACTCTGTTTGGATGGTATCACCTGCTAAAATGTTTCTTCGTGCAGGCTTTAAAGACGACCAAACTTGCCCTTATAGTGAGAACACTGCCTGTCTCCTTGTCTCTGTGTCTAGCCATCCTCATGCAATTAAGTTTGTATTCTTTACTAACATTAAAGGGATGCATATCCTTTTCCTGTGCCTATTGACATCTGCTCATCATAATAGTCCTTGTGACAACTGTGCAACCCATTAAAATTAGCCCAAGAAAGGTTAAAAGTTAATAATATTCTGTGTTGGTAAATATTTGGAGAAATTCTATTTCTATATAATGTTGATGAGTTTGTAAATTGGATCTGGCTTTATTTGAAGAATGGTATGGCAGTAATCTATCGAAATTTCAAAAATGTGAATATTCTTCAACCCAGCTATTAGGTGTCTGTTTTACAGAAAATATTCTCACATTGCACAAAGGCAGGTACAAAGATGTTCTCTTCAACATTTGATACGGTAAGGCGTATCTGGAAGAGTTCCTGTGATCATTAAAGGAGCAAATGTTAAATATATTCTGGTAGATTCACACTTGGGAAAGTGACAGATTTTTAAAAGGATGAAATAAATCTACATAGACCAAAATGAAAAGATCAAGATATAGCAAAGTAAAAGAGCAAGATACAGTATAAAAGAATATGATCATATGTGTGAGTGATACATGTATATATATAAAATCATGAAAAGATCTGGAAAGATATAGGCACAATTTCAACAATGATTTCCATTGTGAAGAGAACTGAATATGGAATTGGGTGTGCAGGTTTTGAAAGCAGTCTTTCATTTTTACTTATAATTTTAAAATTGTATTATAAAATGCATTTTTAAATAACAGAATTGTTAAATGACTGAATAAAAGAGCAAAAAGAAATCCATCTTTATTTTCAAGATTTGATGACTCTATGGATTCCATGTTTTCTTCCTAAATCATAGAATCATGAAAAGATCTAATCCAACTCATCTTATTCCAGGGATAAGCATTGTTATCCCCATTTTCTGGACAAACCATTATGAATTGCCTTTCCCTAGGCCAGATGCAGGGAAGCGGGTCTGTGGGAGCAGCCCGAGATCAGTGGGTCCTTGAAGAATGAGACAGATAAATGGAGAACACCTCTTCGCTTTGTTGTGTGTTTCGCCATCGTGTGTGGTTGCTTTGAAATCTGATAAACCTTGAGGCAGGTGTGGGTGGGAAGGTAAAGTGCAGCAGGATGGAACATGCAGGCATAGTTGGGACAGAACCTGAAGACCTCTTCGGGAATAAGGAAGCACAAAAGAGGAAGTGCACGAGAAGATGATCCAGAGCAGCAGGAAAGAAAGGCCCGTGCAGTAGAGCCAGCAGTGAGACAGTCAGTGTCAGGCCTGTGCCACAAGCCTTAACAAGGGCTCCCTGGAAGGATGGCTGGGGGAGTCTGGGGTGACTTCCTGAGAGCCAGAGATATGGACAGGGAAAAAGTTAGAAGGTGGCAGCACCCTGGTCACAGAACAAAGGTCCAGGGATAGAACTCCCATCCCATCACCAAGTTAAGAAGGAGGGAGAAAGAGCTTGCACTCATGCCTTGGGTGTTCTGCAGGGTAGACTGCATGCTTTAGGAGGTGTGAAAACCTTAAATGTTTTGTTACCACTCCGGCACTAGCATGGTACGCTGCAGGACATACAGCTGTCCCTCAAAAAACTCTCCTATGGGTGAACGAATATGTGTCGTAGGCTTTGTTATAGAGCATCTTCAGATATTTCAAAACATCAAAATTCCAGCTCCATCACTAATAGGTTATAAACCTTGGGCAATTTATGTGATTTGTCTTGGCCTCAGTCTCTTTATCTATAATATAGCAATACAATCATTCAACTCGTAGGGAAATGGTGCAAATGTAAATGGTAGAGGATACATTATGAGTATCTGGCTCATAATGAATAAGATTCCAGGAGTGTGTTATTTTCCTGCCTTAGTGGTTAGAATCTCAAGTCAGGGATCCGAATATAATCAAAGGACATAGATATCAAAGCTAAGGTGTCAAGCAAGGGCTTGGGTGTATAAAAAGCCCCAAGGCAGAGGTAAAGGAAGAACCAGGAAGGGAGGTGAGTTGCCTTTGGGGATCCTGAAGGTTAATTAAGGACTCAGGTAAATTCCCCAGCCCCGCACCCCCAGGTCAGGCTGGCCCCAGAGACTGGAGCAGGTTTGGAAGCAGGCAGGTCTGTGCGGGTTCCACACTCCAGAGCTGTCTGCCTCTGAGAGCTGGGACCCGAGGGGAGGCGGCAGGCTGAGTGCACCATGATGTGGTGGAGCTCGGAGCAGAGAGCAGCTAAGAGACTGGCAGGTGATTTACAGCCTTTAAGTGGCTCTCTCTCCCCTTCTGCAAAACTCTTAATTTAATAGACAAACATCTTGGGAAAAGGGATCGCTAGAGACAGGACTGATGGGCTAAATGCTGGAAGATTAAAGATCTGCAGAGGGGAGTACATAACTCTATTACAAAAACAGGAAAGAACTCCCATCCCCTCCCCCAAATGGCACACCTGAGACATGGCACCAACAAAGGAGGTGGGATGGTGAATGTTTCAGGGAAACAGACTCAAAGTCATCACACTTGAAAGGGACATTAGTCTCTGTATTGTCCAGCATCTCTTCACCTGAACATTTTGCAGGTGGGGAAACTGAGTTGCCAGGAGGTGAGGTGTCTCAGCAAGGTGAGTTTTTACAAAGTCAGCACTAAGATTTGGTGTCTAGGCTTCCATTGCATCATTTGTTCCACAGTGGAGAGTAAACTCCTGGTTAGGGCCAGACACATAGTAGACTACAGGTAAAATATCATCAGAATTGGCAGTTATGTTACAACAAATAAGATTAAGGGAACTGGAAACATTAAATACGTAGAAAACCCAGACGAGGCTCTTAGGAGAGGAATCTGAAGACTCTTGACCAGCTTCCACAGGGTTCTTTTATTGATCTTTAAGAAACTATATTTTGGGTCTTTATCTGACAGTATCTTTCCCCTTGTATTTAACTGTGGATTAACCACAGCCAGTGTTTCAAAATGTGTGAGAGTGTAGGAGGAAACCTCTTTAAGTTCACGTACAGATATTTGTGTACATTGGTAGCAGTGATATACAAGTTTAAGTCCCATGTCTACTTCTGTATTTGAAAAAAAATGCATTATGTTTAATGTCATCTTTTAGAAGTAAACATCTTCAAACTAGCTACTTAAGTTTTAGGAATTCAACCTTAGAAATAATCATAAAACTGTGCATACCTTTTTTTAAATTGAACTATAGTTAATTTACAATGTTGTGTTAGTTTCAAGTGTACAGCAAAATGATTCAGCTATACATATACATATCTTCTTTTTCAGATTCTTCTCCGTTTTAGGTTATTACAAGATACTGAATATAGTTCCCTGTGCTATACAGTAGGTTCTTGTTGCTTATCTATTTTCTATATAGTAGTGTGTATTTGCTAATTCCAAGTTTCCAATTTATCCCTCCCCTTCCTCCCCCTTTGGTTACCGTAAGTTTGTTTTCTATGTCTGCGAGTCTGTTGTAAATAAGTCCATTTGTATCATTTTTTTTTAGATTCCACATATGTGATATCATATGATATTTGTCTTTCTCTGAGTTTCTTCACTTACTGTAATTTCTAGGTCCATCCATTCTGCTGCAAATGGCATTATTTCATTCTTTCTTTTATATGGTTAAGTAATATTCCTGTGTGTGTGTGTGTGTGTGTGTGTGTGTGTGTGTGTGTACACATATATATATATACCACATCTTCTGTATCTGCTAATCTGTTGATGGACATTTAGGTTGATTGCATGTCTTGGCTGTTGTAAATAGTGCTGTTGTGAACACTGGGGTGCATGCATCTTTTAGAATTAGAGTTTTCTCTGGATATATGCCCAGGAGTGGGGATTGTAGGATCATATGATAACTCTATTTTTAGTTTTTTTAAGGAACCTCCATACTGTTCTCTATAGTGGCTGCACCAATTTACATTCCCACCAACAGTGTAGTAGGCTTCCTTTTTCTCCTCACCTTCTCTGGAATTTATTTGTAGACTTTTAATGATGGCCATTCTGACTGGTGTGAGGTGATACCTCATTGTGGTTTTAATTTGCATTTCTCTAATAATTAGTGATATTGAGCATCTTTTCACGTGCCCATTGGCCATCCCCTATGTCTACTTTTGACTGCGTGCACAACCTAGAGCAATTTATGTAACTACATAAGGTCCAGTTTTCTGCTTTATATAGTGCGCATGATCATAGTATCAACTTCAGCGGGTTGTTGGGAGACTTTCCCAGACTTAGTGCAATGCCTGGTCCACAGTGGGTGTTCAGTGGGAGTTAATTAATATTATTGTATACAGGTGTGGAGGGGAAGCTTTATGTTTGTCTGTTACTCCCTCACCTTCATCAAACATTCTCAGAAGCTATCTGCTTGGAGCTACTTCTGGGAAAGGACCGTATGTACCTTCTCATTTTTAGATGGTTAGTCTCATTTTGAATACTGCTACACCTCGCGGCTTTTGGTGCATTTATCTTTACCACTTTGTGTTTCCTCTCATCAACCTCTGTGTGGAGGAACTTCATATTTTTTCTGTGTACTTTCTTTGATTTTTGTTCTTCAAAATCAGTTTTGGCAACCCAATAGGTGATAGGTAATTATCGAACACCTATTACGTGTCCCTTGGTTTTGTCTACCCAATAGGTGATAGGTAATTATCGAACACCTATTACGTGCTAGATGTGATATCCCTTATGTGCTTTACAGTGCCTTACCTTTATACCCTGCAGTGCTCTTTGATGATTAAAAAAAGGGAATGAAAACAATGCAGGTTATATTCATTCTTCCTCTCCATTTGCAACATGTTAACTAACAGCAGAAGTACATGAAAGATTTACTGATTAAAACTTTTTCGCGGCATGAAGTTGGGAGGAAGAGCCAATACACTGAATAATAATCAGGATTCTTGGCAAGTGAGAACACTGGGTCAACTCTAAAGAAACAAAATGTGAATATGGACGAATATCAAGTGTTCACTTGAGTTCAAAACCCCAACTCTATAAAGACAGGATGAAGATATGGTTTAGTAGAAAGATAGGCCAAAAGTTTGAAGTTCTATTTCTATTTAAGGGTGGCAATGAATCAACAGTGAGCTTTGATTAAGACATGAAATCTAATGCTATTGCAGGCTGAACTAAGAGTAGTTTCATGCTTAGTGAAGGAAAGTGATAACTCCACTCTATTTAACCTTGGTCCAACCATATCTGCAATCTTGAGTTCAGTCTCAATTTAGGCTCGATGGTGACAAACCAGAGGGTGGCTAGAAGAGAGGAAGAAAAAGTCAGATCCTCAGAATAGCTGGATAAATTTCAGATTGTTAGCCTAGAGAAGGGAAATTTGGGGAGAAGTAACTTGGTAGCTGTATGTAAACATCTGAATACTTATGCAGAAGATACTGAATGTTAGAATAGTGCAATAGGTGGAAATTGCAGGAAGACACAAATTAGCTCAACATGAAGAATAATTTCCTAAATATTAAAGCTTCCTGCTTAAGCAATTGGCTGTCTTATAGTTTCACCAGCCTTGATCAGTCACTCACAGGGTAACCATCACAACCATCAGGTGCTACAGAGGGTGCTGAGTGTCACAGAGGGTGTTGAAACAGCATCGCATAGAGTGAAGGACCATATCGTAGGCATTTTATATGCATGATAAATATTTATTGAATGCAGAATTAATACATTGCTTCTTTGAATAACTGATAAGATTAATTTTTTAAAAGCAGAGTTTTCACTAGCATGGAGAGATGGATTTCCAGAGAGTTGATTAAAATTGGAAGGGGGATGGATAAAGGAAAGTAGTTGCTTACCAAATTTGAAGTTGTGAGACATACCATGAATTTTGAAAGAAATAGTGCTGATTATATACTCACATAGAGCATTTCAGAATTTATAAAACACTTAGCCCCATGATTTGTGATCTAAGCCTCACCAACGAAAGTGATATATAAAGGTGTTACTGCTTTTACCATCCCCATTTAACAGATGAGGTAACTAAGGCTCAGACAGGTCAATGGATTGACTAAGGTATAGAATTGGGTTTCCAAGACCAGGTTTTTAAAATTTCAGATCCAAAGGGTCCTAAGGTTTTGTTTTTTAACTGTATCCCACTTCTGTGGGACTGAAAAAGGAATAGACATAGGAAAATAGAGAGGTTATTATTTTAAATATGGTGTAAGCTGGAAATACAAGTAATTTCAAGACCTGTTTTTAATTTTTAAAATAATAAAAATGAAAGAGTATCATTCCAAGCAAAAAAAGCTAAGCAACCTTGAGGGGGGGAAAAAATGAAGGATTTTTGTAAAGAAAGACATTCAGATGGCAGCTGCACAGACCAGGGAGCAGAGGTTTGATGCGGGCTGAATTCTCGTGTGTTTGTTCCTTCCTGGACTTGCGTAGCCAAGTAAACAGTGGGGTTGGAAAGAAGGGGAGGAAGAAAATGATGTTTCCTTTGGGAGCCAGGCATTATTGCTTTGCTGTAGTGAACAGGTAGTTTTGAAAATTATACACTAAGGTGGCAGGTAATTTATTTTTTTATAAATTGTGAGTCCTGAGTTGAAATTGAGAAGGGGAAAAAAATGGTATCTGAAATGATTAGGAAGGAGTAATATGGACTTGCCTGCATGTGGCCAGCATGATTAGTACCCAGTGTTACCTGGAGGGGGCAATGTCCATTCTGCTCTGAAGAGCCGAACGTGACGCTGGCCAAGAGCTTACCTGGAGATGGTTTATGCCTATATCCCCAGATGTGGCTGGTCCCCCACCGTGCTCCTTTAGCACCTTCTACTCTCATTATTGTAACACACATCACAATGTATTATAATTACACCCTCTTTGCTTGCCTGCTCTGCTCCATTGGAAAAACTAGAACTCAGACTCAGTAGGTTCTGGAGATGTAACGATGGCAAGTACCAACACTGCGCTGGAGTCTTGGTGCCTAAAAAGATGAATTGTGAAAAATGAATCCCTAACATGATAGCTGGAAATACAGAAGCTCAGAGAGGAGAACTGAGGATCTGAGGAAAATCAGGGGAAAATATTTACTGGGTGTACTATTTCATTGTACGTATTGTACAGGGCACAACATGGACCTTACCCCTCGGAGCTTACCATCGAGTGAGGAAGACAGACATTAAATCAGTAAAGCAAAGCGTAATCCCAAATGTACATAATGCTGCAGGGAGAGTTCAGGGTGGTGTGGGAAGGTTTCATACAGGCCTGGAGGGTCAGTTGGTCATTCCTGAACCCACACAATCTGTTAGTGGCAAAGCCAAGGCTAGTTTTTATTTTTTTAATTTTTATTTATTTTTACATCTTTATTGGAGTATAATTGCTTTACAGTGGTGTGTTAGTTTCTGCTTTATAACAAAGTGAATCAGCTATACATATATCCCCATATCTCCTCCCTCTTGCGTCTCCCTCCCACCCTCCCTATCCCACCCGTCTAGGTGGTCACAAAGCACCGAGCTGATCTCCCCGTGCTATGCGGCTGCTTCCCACTAGCTGTCTATTTTACGTTTGGTAGTGGATATATGTCCATGCCACTCTCTCGCCAAGACTAGTTTTCAAACATCCTTACTCTTTTGCTAGTCATTTCTTACTTATATTTTTTGGAATAATTTTTTAAAAATTCTATTTTCCCTGATTTCTTTAGAATTCTTTGGCCCATAGAGCTGAGAATCTGATGAAAGTTATGAATCATCTTTAAAAAATATATATATACATATATTTTTTTATATATATATATATATATATACCCAATATGTAAATTTGGAAGTAATTTTGGGACTATACATGGATTCCTAGGTTTTGATTTCCTGTTCTGAGCTTTTTCTGAGGTGATGTCTAGCTCTCCTTTCTTTTGAATCATTCCCAGCCTGTATCTCTAGCTCTGGTATCTCCCTTGCAATCCAGATGCCCTAGCAGCTGTCTACTGGGCAGCTTCCTAATAGTTCCACCAGGCTGTACTACAATTAGGATGTAGCAAAAGTTGCACTTGGTAAACAACTGTGTGCATTGGGGTCGGAAGTGATAGTGGCATTGAGAGCCTAGGAGAGAAGATTTGTGTTGATAAAAATCTTGGTGCACAGGTGGAGATGGCTAATAGGCAGTTGTAAAAATGTGCCTGGTTCTCAGAAAAAGGCTAAGGAAGAGACTTCAAGCAAAGAATTGTTAATTTAGGAGTGGTAGTTTAAGCCCTGAGTTTGCGGGATATTACCACAGGAGAGAGTGTAGAATGGGGAGAGAAGTAGAAGGAAGAAATATAAAAGAAAAAAAAGAAAAGAGGAGGAAGGGAGGGGAAGAGAAAAGAAGGAAAATAAATGGAACGAAAAGACAGAGGGTCAAAGAGGATTCTGGGTAAAACCAGCATCCTTGGAAGAAATTGTTTCAAGGAGGAAACATAAGAAAAGATGACACCCACCTACTGTATAGCACAAGGAACTCTTCTCAATACCCTGTAATGACCTCTATGGGAAAAGAATCTAAAAAAGGTGGATATATGTCTAACTGATTCACTTTGCTGTACAGCAGAAACTAATACATTTTAAATCAACTACACTCCAATAAAATTTTTTAAAAATAAAAATAAAGAAAAGACATAGACATTACATAAGAAAAGAAGCTAAAAATGTTCATTGGAGTTTGTTGTCCTCCTTGGCAGGAGAACTGTTGAGTGAACTTTTGGGAGAGGAGGTCTAATTTCATTGGGCTGGGGAATTCATGCAAAACAAGAATATAAGAACAGTCAAGGTAGAGAACCTCTTCAAAGGGCTCATCTTTGAAGGACTGAAGGAGGTTGAGGTGAAAGAAGGAAAACATGGCGTCCAGGTGGAGCTGCAATGGAAGAGATATGATTATTTACAAGAAAAGGAGAGTTAGGCAACTTGTAAGCGGAGGGCCCAAGTGATGGAATAAAGTCTTAGAGGGGTTGTAAAGAGATAAATTCAAAGACATGGAGCAGAAGAAAAAACCTTAGGTAATAAAAGATCTTGAAGTAGGAGTGAGGGAAAGGAGTAAGCATAAATGCAGTTAAGCCTGTAGGTAGGACCTGGGCCGTGCGTCGAGGGGCTATAACTGAGATCTTCCTGCTGTCTGAATGGCTGGAGGCCATCCCTTCCTCTCTTTTCCCCCACATTCGTTGGAGCCAGAAGCCACAAGGCTGGTTTTAAATGGCCTTGCAGTCTGTCTCAGTCTCTGACTCACCAGGAACTCAACCTTTTCAGAATACAACCTTTAAAGAAAGTTTAAACATTAGACATCAAAAACAAAGGGAAAAAATGTTTTCCCTAATGCTATTTGCAAATGTCATTTTAGGGCTGAGGAGTCTGGTTGGAAAACTGAATCCTGTTTCACTTTCTGTGGCTCACTCTAAAGTGGAAAAATGAATATGCAAACTTCTGGAACCTTCCTTCAACCCCTGATGGGACTGAAAGAGCCATGATTTCTGGTCCTGTGTTTGCTGTCACTTCCTTCCTCTGGGTCTCAGTCTCCTCATTTGAGTAAACTGAGACTGGGTGTGACAATCGCCATGGTTTCTTTCAACTCAGAGAAAGATTCTAAGACTTGAAATCATACAGATTACTTGGTACCCAGAGTTTCCATTAAGTGGCATATTTAGCTATGAATCATATTTCACAAGATGGAGAAAGGAGAGAAAATGAAGGGCTAGAACCCTGAGCAAGAAAAAAAAGTAAAAGCAGATGTTCTATCCTGATCTCATCTTTCCAGGAAAGTTCAGCCCTTTTTCAAAAACCCTCAGCACAGATATCCTGCCACGTGTCACTGACTCACAGGGGCAGATCAAAGCGAGTCTTACAGCTGTTCCTTCAACTTGACCTGAGAAATAAAGAAAGCTGAAGGCACAAGGGATGAATACACAAGGCATCAGGCAGTGATATTAGGGCAAAATAAAGCTGAGAAAACCCAAGGAAGCCTGCAGATAATTTTTACCCTCTCCACCATTCTAGGGGACTTGAGGTGGGGACCCAGTACTTCACTGCCCCTTTGCAGAGCTGTCTTCCATGGTGTATCCTTTCCCTACATGAGGAATCGTGACAAACTGAGTGCCTCTGAGCTACATAAACTCTTGAAATTTCCATTTTGTTCATTATTCAAATTGGTGATATATTTAGCTTGCAGGATAATTTTAAAACCATATGTTTTTAAAAGAGAAGTTTGCTGTTGTTGGAGCCTAATGGGCATGGTTTCGAATTCTATCGCATTTCCCTAATCCATTCATCATGATGATTTCATTTCTTCCCAGTTTTCCTCACATCTCCGGCACCTCTCCCCCACTTCGCACCCTTTGCTCAGACTTTGCTACCTGTTTCACGAGAAGATCAATGAGAATTCCCACATACTCCACCGCCACACCAGCCTACTGCGGTTTGTACCCATACAATTTACTTCCCCTTTTGTTACTATAGATTAATTGTTCATATTTTTATCTAAGGTCCATCTGTCCACTTCTGCCTCTAGATGCCACCCCTACTTCTCCCCCACCTTCCAGTCCAACCCCTGCTCAAGGTCACTGCTCTAACAATCTAGAAATCACCCTGGCTTCTCAGAATCATATTTTTGTCCTCTCTGGATGATCTTACCAATTAACATAAAAACATAAAGCAATGTCTCCCATGATTAAAAAAAGTTCCCTAGACCACAGGCCCACCTAGATGTCCCCATTTATAGTAAATGACAGCTTTATTCTTCTAGTTCTTCAGACCAGAACTCTGGGCTTATCCTTGACTCTTTTCTATCTCCCACCCTACATTCAATCCATCAGCAAATCTTGCTGACTCACCTTTAAAATACATCTGACAGGGGCACACTTCTCATAACTTGTGCTGCCAGCCATCATCTCTCCAGGAAAACAACAATAGCCCCTCATTGGCTCCCTGTTGTGACCCTTGCTCCGCTAGACTGGTATTGGCTGCCAGTACCCAACTAATTCTTTTAGAATATGAACCATATTTGTCTTTTCTCTACTCAAAACCTTCCTCTGATTAATAGCTTCTCATCTTATTCAGAGTAATAGGTCCTTCCAATGACCTACACTGCCCTGTCAATCTGGACCCCTCTGGATCTGATAGGATGAGATATTCTCACCTGCTCCAGCCAGATTTGTCTTCTGCTGCTCTTTAACCCCACCAAGCTCATTCTCTCCTTAGGACTCTTGCTTGTGAGTTTCCCTCCACCTAGAATGCTCTCATTTCAGATGGTTCACATATTGGTCTCTCACTTACTCAATGCTTCTGCTCAATGATGTCTTTCAGAGAAGTCTGCGATAGCCATCCTATAAAAAAAAATAGCACATTCTACACACACTCCCTGCACACTCTCTCTTTAAACTCCTTTATATTTTTTTCCCATGATACTTGTTATCTTTTATATAATCAGTTCCTTTACTTGTTGATTTGATTATGATCTTTTTCTATGAGAATAAAAGGATGCTACTCTGTTGTATTCCTGGCCCCTGGAACAGTGCCTGACCTATAGTGGAAGCTTAAAAATTATTAAGTGAATAGATAAAGTGGCTTTAGTTAATGTTCCTCAATCTAGGTTTCTTCAACTCCCTTTCCTACTGTGTAAGATTGCTAAAAGGAACAAGATAACAGATATGAAATGCATGGCACAGAGCAGGAGTACAGTAAACAGCACATATTGTTATAAACGTTGTGCAGGTTAACTGGATAGTGTATGCAAAGGCCCTGACATAGAGTAGGAGCTCAGGAAGTTGTAGTTCTCAGTACTCAGAACACATTTGCTGATGATTTAGAGAGAGTTACTATTGGCAGGAAGTTGGATGACAGCAGCTCAGGTTTTAGTTCAAATTCTCATTCTACACTTACGAGGAGCTAGACTTCAGACAGATTACTTAACCTTGTCTTAGTTTCAGATTTTTCATCTGTAAAATGGAAATAATTGTATCCTATCATTACTAATATGATTAATAAGTTATTTTGCATGGCAAAGGGGAATTAAAGTTGCAGGTGGAAGTAAGGTTGCAAATCAGCTGACCTTAAATGGGGAGATTATCCGGATCATCGGGGTGGGCCCTTAAAAGTGGAAGAGGAAGACGGGGAATAGAACTGGGAGATGGCAAAGTGAGAAGGACTCATCTGATATGGTTGGCTTTGAAGATAGTGGAAAGGGCCACCAACCAAAGAATGTGGGTGGCCCATTGTGATATTGTGATTTATAAGAAATACATATTTGGTCATTCAGATGACCAAAATATATTTAACATACATATTTGGTCTTCTTCCACAGTTCCTGGCTCACAGCTCCCAAAACCCTTGAGATTTTAGGAGATATAAGAGCACGGGAACATCTTTTGCTATAATATTTGGTCTCTTGTCCTCAGTTCCTGAAATTGCTTCAGAACCATAAAGGTGAAATGGGTGCCTTGTTATTCGTACAAGTCCCTTTCCACCACAACTGGGTTTATATTCATGATGTGACTTTTGGAAAGCACCTAAGTGGGGAGGGGAGACTGGTTGCCAGGGGTACCAACCTTGAATAGAGCGTTGGAACTTTCAGTCCCCCCCAACACCACCTCCAGAGGGGCTGGATTGAGTTCAGTTACTAATGGCCAGTGATGTAATCAGTCCATAACAACCAAAAGAGACAGGGTTCAGAGAGCTTCTGGGTTGGTGGACAATTAGAGGTGCTGGGAGTGTGGCGCCCTAGTGGGGACATGGAAGTTCCATATGTGTTCTATCCCCATGTATTTCCCTATGCATCTCTTTTGTCTGGTTGTTCCTGAGTTATTCTTTTATAATAAATGATGATTTAGTAAGTAAATGGGTTTCCTGACTTCTTTGAGCCTCTCTAACAAATTACTGGAACCCAGGGAAGGGCTCATGAGAGCCTGTGATCTATAGCCAGTCGGTCAGAAGCATGGGTGATAACATAGATTTGCAGTTGGCATCCCTGAGTTGGAGGGGTTCCTTGGAACCTTCAATTTGTTGTCAGTTGGCCAGAAGCACAGATAACAACCCTGGCTTGCGACTGTCACCTGAAGTGGGGTGGGGTTGGGGACAGTCTTGAGGAGGAGCCCTTAACCTGTGGAATCTAATGCTATCTCCAGGTAAATAGTATCAGAATTGAGTTGAATTGTAGGACACCCACCTGGTGTCCAGAGAATTGCTTGGTGCTGTAAAAACTCCCTCCCACCACACACGTTGGAATTGAGTACAGAACCCCAAAGACCTAGTTTCTGAAGAAACTAGAAAAGGCAAGGAAATGGATTCTCCCCAAGAATCTCTACAAAGGAATGCAGCCCTTCTGACTCCTTGATTTAAGCCCACTGAGAACCATTTCAGACTACTGACCTCTAGAACTGTAAGATAATAAATCTGCATTGTTGAAACCACTAAGTTTGTGGTAATTTGCTAAAACCATAATAGGATCCTAGTACAATTACTATACAGTTATAAAGTAGATGTGATAAATAGGCTTACCTCTAACAAGACAAGATTAGAAATCTAGGTTCTTGGCCTATAGCCCACCTTCCTTCTCTCTCCACCCCAGCTCTTTCCTACATCAAGAGGGTCCTTATGTACCTGTGTGTAAACCCCAACCCACAAGTCCAACCTTTCCATCTAAAAGGTGCCCCTTAGGCAGCTTTTAGACACAGAGGTGTGATACCAGCAGCCGAGTCCATTCTCAAAAGGACAGATCCATAGGTGAGGGCTTGCGGGTGGGCGTAGAGCAGGCCAAGCACATCATTCCGGGACACTAGGTTTCTGACACATGGCCTGAAAGTTGGGCTGTTAGCTCTAGGTAAGCCTGTCCTTTTTGCTCCATATAGCCCTCACCTCCTTCCTCACCAAAGGAGAAACAGGAGGCCCTCTAAACAGTATGCTCAGTAGGTTTTTCTGTGATGCTAGAAGTGTTCTCCCTCTGGGCTGACACATGCAGCTAGTGAGCATTTGAAATGTGGCCAGTGTAACTGCAGAATTGAATCTTAAGTTTTATTTAATTAATCAATTCAAATTTAAAAAGCCCCATATGGCTAGTGGGCTACCATATTAAACAGCATAGCTCTAAAGCATAGGGTACAGGACAGGGATTCTAACTGATCCAGTCTTCAGGCAGTGCTGATAATAAAGTACATGAAAAGAACGAAAAGAACAATAAAGTTTTGAAAATAAAGAAGTTATTCGTCCTCCAAGGAGAAAATCCATAAGTCTTAAAGGAAATTAGCTTTTCACTTAGGGTCTGTTAGGAATTCTGCTCTTTCTCTTCCCTTTAGATCTTTCTGCACATTTTGTCCTCTTCTCTGGGTAAACTCCTCCTGGCCCTTGAGAACTCAGCTCTAGCTTATTATGTCAGTCAGCCTTTGCTGTGTAACAAATCACCCCTAAAATTAGCAGTTTAAAACAACAACCAATTATTTTGGTTAATTATTCTGCCAGTTATCAGATTGGGAAGGGCTTAGCTAGATGGTTCTTCTGGTCTTGGCTGGGATCAATCCTGTATCTTTGGTCTGATCCTGGGCCAGGTTGAGATGACCTCAGCTGGGGTAACTCATCTTTGTCCTACATGGTGTCCCATTCTCCAGCAGGCCAGCTTGTTCACTTAGTGGTCACAGGCTTCCAGGAGAATGAGCAGAAGCTCTCAAGGCCTCTTGAGGATGAAGCTCAAAGTAATACACTAAGGAACTTCAAAGTCACATTATAAAGATGAGATACAGGCTTTGTAAGAACTGTGTGCAGTTTTGGTAATCTTCCTCATTCACCTCTGTTGAGAGTTTTGTGATCCTTCCCACAATTCCCAAGTCATGTGGGTGTCCTGTGGTTGCCCCTCCATGCCAAACACTGGATTTTTTTTTTCTTTAACAAATCTTCACATTTATTTTCAGTCTGTTTATTGCATCATGAGGATTACATCCTTTGCTTAAAGATTATATAAATCAATAAATGATCTATCTTATGTTTTACTTCAAAGCCTCTTCTTTTCTCATCACCTTCAGCTCCTCAGCATAGCCCAAAATGCAGGTCATATTTCTAGCATTACCAACATTGAATTATCTTTTTGTTTAATGAAGATGCAATCAAAGATGCTGTAAGACCATTTTGCCTGCATATTTTAAAACATGAGATTAGCAATCTTAATTCTTATTCTGAGCAAATTTTACCATGTCAAGTTTACTTTGGCATAATATTTGGCAAATAGAAATTGTGAAAATATTTGGCAATACTCCAAGATAAAAACCCCATTGAGAATGTCTTGATATACAATACAGTGACTTTAGTTGTCAAGATTCTATAGTCTTAAAATATCTTTAGATTCATTTTTTAAAAAATTTTTATTGGAGTATAGTTGATTTACGATGTTGTGTTAGTTTCAGGTGTATAGAAAAGTGAGTCAGTTATACATATATCCACTCTTTTTTTTTTCTTAGATTCTTTTCCCATACAGACCATTACAGAGTATTGAGTAGAGTTCCCTGTGCTATACAGCAGGTTCTTATTAGTTATCTATTTTATATATAGTAGTGTGTATATGTCAGTCCCAGTCTCCCAATTTATCTCTCCCTCCATTATCCCCTGGTAAAGGTAAGTGTTTTCTACATCCACAAACACTGGATTTTTAATATTTGTCCTCTCAATTTTCACCAAACTTCACAAATTCGGTACCTTTATGATTATTAACCCCATCTTAGAGATGTGGAAGACAAGGACCAGAAACTTCTCCCCGTGTTCATAAAACTACACGTGGCAGAGCTGGAAGTTGAGTCTAATGCTATTTGACTGCAACCCGCAGTTTCTCAATCTTGGCATTACTGACATTTTGGGCTAGATGATTCTTTGTTATGGAGAGCTGTCCTGTACATTGTAGAATGTTTAGCAACATCCCTGGCCTCTACCCAGTAGATGCCAGTAACATCCCCTCCAGTTGTGACTATTAAAAATAGCTCCGGACATTGCCAAATGTCCCCTGAGGTGGGGAGGGGCTGGGGAAAACCACTTCTGGTTGAGAAACAGTGCTCTAAACCATGCTTCTCACCCCACCTCACAACACTGTCCCTCCTTGAGTGAGAAAGTAGAATCTTATTTAGAGCCAACACTCAGTATATGCTTTTAGCCTGAAGAGGAAAGTAGAATTGAGGCAGAGCCGGGGCAGAGGTAGGAGCCAGGACCACCTTTCCAGCAGGTTTCTCTCAGAATCACTCTTCAGCACTTAGCCTTTCCCCTTTCCAAATGCTTTCAACTTTTCATTTTGAACTCAGCATCCTCGACCAGGTTACAGTCAGTGAGAACCAGCCAGTTTCCCCAGGATGTGAAGAGATGGCCCCAGAACAAGCTAAAGAGATAGCTCCAAGTTGGAACGGCTTTGCTGTTGGTGGCGGGGAGCTAAATATTTCATCTTCATAAAATAAACATAGATTGTCTCATCATGAAATATACATAAAAATGTTTAAACATGTTAATTATTAAACCAATATTGATTCATATTGGATGAGGCATTAAGGGAAAATTAGCTAATGTATTTAATATCTGCTCCACAGTTGACTAGTATCAGAATTCATCATATCTAACCACAAATAATCATAAAAGTGGCAAGCAATATTTACAATCGGGGAGAGTGAGTGCTGGGCAGGAAGTGATGGAGATGGAGGAAATATGAGGATCTAAGAGACAGCCTTTCAGTTGTCACAGCCCATCATTGAAATTTCAGACATAAATCACTGGATGCAGTCAGATCATCAAAGTTTGATAAACCTTTCATATTGGGACAGTTATTGAATACCATTTGGACCTGGCTTTCTTCTCAAAAATGAAGTGGGATGGCAGATGCAATGTAGAGTTAGAAAGAGAACGGGAACAGGGCTTAAAAACCCTGGGATTGAATTCTGTCTTATTGATTTTTATAGAGCCTTAGGCTCTATTTACTCATCTGCAAAATGGGGTAGTAATGATATCCACCAGGTGTCATTTTTCTCATATCATTTTGCTTGTTTTGATCTTATCTCACTAACCAGATTTCAAATTCCTTAACGGAAGAGATTTTTCCCTGGTATTTTTTTTCCTGTGTCCTGAAAGCTGGCTAATTTCGTCCTTTAAAAATCTGCTCTGGAATCAGAAAAACATGTATCTGAATTCTGGATCTTGAGCAAGTTACTTTCTGTCTGTGCCTCAGTTTCTTCATCTGTAAAATAATTTAGTTACCTTATAAACCTGCCATGAATATAAACTGTTATGAAGTGTAGAAAGTGGTAAGAATATGGGGTGTAAGAGGTAAATACTTGGTGATTGTTATTACTCTATTTTCCTAGAGCAGTGACAAAGAACTAAACAGTTGGCAAATTTTCAATGAAATCTCAATAGATTTTTTTAAAATCAGTAATTCGTGAACTTTTAACACAGGAAATAACTTTAAATATCAGCCACAGTAGGTAACAGTAGGGTCATGCAAGCCAGCTTCTAGTGTAAACTCTGCCAGGATGGGGACAAATCTTGGGAAGGAACTCAGCTTGCTGTGCCTGCAAGTTCAGTGTCCTTACACCTCCCCATGGGTTCTAGTGCCAGGAAGGGAGAATTTATCTTTAATGTGAAGACGTGTTTGGGAAGAGCTGCTTAGAATGCAACTTCTGCCATCAAGTCACTTAAAAGGTGACTGTAAAAAAGAGATCAAAAGATCTAACTCACAGTGTCATGTTGGAAATGAAAGGAAATGGAAAAATTAGCCCAGCCACATTTTGCCAACTTAGATATATCAGATACCATATTTTCTCAATTTTGAGATATATTCTTTTTTTTTTTTTTCGTTTTCAAAGCACTGCTGAAATCGGGATATGTCTTACAATTGACATATACATTACTGTAGTGCTTCTCTCTTTTTCCCAAGGAAATCTTACTAGATCAGTAGTGTTTCTAATAATTGGAAATGTCTTCAAATCAAGGCAAAGCACTGTTATTATCCGTCCCACCATAACTAAATAGAGCCTCCTAAGAAACAGTGCTGCTTCACCCTGGATCAGCTATTATGGGGTCAGGTAGCTGCTAATAAGTGAAAAAGAGTAGGATGCACCTTGATGTATTCTCTTATTTTCTTCTGCAATGAAGTCCATGGGGTATTCCTCAGCTCAGAGGTGGGGAAAATGGCAGACACATGGATATACCACAAACACACTTTTCCTGGATGCATTTTGGCATCTGAGAAAAGTTGATGAGAAATGGCTTACTGTTATGTACCAGGACCCATCAAACTCTGAGACTGAAAACCTCCAGCTGTATTTCTTACCTACCAGATGTTATACAGATGCACTGCAAATTGTTATCAGAGCTCAAAAGAGAAGAAAAGAGGATTGTTGAAGCCATGAAGGCATATGACACAGTAAACGGTGCATTTAATTTCAACTTAATGTGAGAGAGGGTATACACTAGATTAAATATCATCTGATCATTAAAAACATACTTATGGAAGTTTAGCAACTTTGTCAGGGATGTGTGACTAATAATATACAGTTGTGAGGCCTCAGAAACATATTTGTCTTAATCGACTGGTGTTTAGTTTGGATTATTGACTGTTAAATCAAAATAAAAGTTTTCACTTGAGATTTCGCATTTCATTTGTGATGGATCTGTCTTCATCCGAACACTCATACTGGAAACCCAGTTTACCCATAAAAAGGCCACTCTAATAGAATCATAGAATTTCCATGTTGGGAAAGTTCTTAGAAATCCAATCTCCTTCCAGTTCCTTTTGGTGCAAGTGGTATCCATCTGTTTTGAATTATAGCTGTATTTTCTGAATAAATGTAGTATTACCACATGGGGAAAAGAAAAATTTGGAAAAGAAAATGGGAAAAAATGTCAGCTATATTCCCTTTATCCAAACAGTTCCTTCTCTTTCATTTTCCATATATCTGTGTGTGCTTTGTACACAGTAATAATTGCAGTATACATGCAAGTTATTTTTAATCTTCCTTCTTCATTCTTCCTATTTAGTTTGCATGATCACTGTGTTTAATAACATAATACTGTTCTACAGAACGGCTATGCTGTAAAATACTGAACTATTTCTCAATGTTGAGACATTTAAGTTGTGTCTAGTGGATCCAGATTGCCTGAGTATGAATCTTGCTTCTTCCTATTGAACAATGATGTAACTTTGGGTGAGTTACCGAAAATTTCTCTATCGCTGCTTTCTTGTCTGTAAAATGGGGATAATATTAGTATTACCTCATAGAGTAGTTGTGAGGGTTAAATGGATGAATCCACGTTAATAAGCATTTAAAACCGGCACATAATGAGTGCTCCATAAGTGTTAGCTATTATGTTGACAAGTGAGTCAACTATGAATATTCTGATATATATTCTTTCCCAAAATGTTGAAACATGTCCGTAAGGGGGATTCCCAAGCCATTTTCATAAAATCTCATGCAGATGGTGACGCATACCCTTTTTGAAAATTTCCAAAATCAAATAATCTTTTACCTCCTTAGATCACTTCACTTTGGAATGACTTTAATTATTGGGAGTATCTTTTTCATGTTTAATCTAGACGTGCCTCCCACTGAATCCCATGCAACAATTAGATTCGATCTTTGTCATAGTGTAAATTATATCAATGCATTGAATCTCAAAACATGTTCCTTGGACCACTAGTGACCCACAGATCCAAGCCATCAAAGTCATATTGATTCCACCTCCAAAATGCTTCTTAAAACCATCTACTTGTCTCTCTTTTCCTCACCACCACGCTAGGCTAAGCCACCGTCATCACCTCCAGCCCTGGTTATAACAGTAGCCTCTTAATTGGTTTCTACTGGTGGACATGGCCACCAGTCTGTTTTTAAACCAAATGCTAAACTGATCACAAAATTTGTGATGTAAAACCCTTCTATAGCAGTCCATTTCTTAGCCTAAAATCTGATCACGGTCTACAGACTGAATCTGAATCTTCCGCAGTCTCTCTCCCCTTATCTCTTTCTTCCTTGTCCTTTGTTCTCCACAATCCAGACATGCTGTACCTCCTCAAGTATCCCAAGCTCTTTCACGGTGAGGGGCATTTGTAACGTTGTTCCCTCTGCCTGGAAGTCTCTTCTTATCCTCAGCCAAGCCATCCTTTCCTGTACTTCAGGCCTCTCCTGAAATGTGTCTTCCTTAAGGAGGCCTTTCTGGAAACTTCTACATAAAATACGCTTATTTGTTTTTACTCTGTCAGAGTACCTTGCTAATTTTCCTTCATACTGCTATTTAACAGTGTGTAATAATATGTTTATTTGTGTGTTTGTCTGTACAATCCCTCACTGAAGTAATGATTTACCAGGTCAAATGTGTTTGTGAACTGATCCTATTAGTCATACCTGAAAGCAAGTTCAGACAAACAATGGTCATAGATAATCTACCATCATCTCGTCTATGTGCCTAGAGTTGGAATAAAATAATCATGGTAATGTTTATTGAACACTTACTATGTCCCAGGCCCCATTCTAAGAATTTTATGTGTACACTTTTATTACCTAAGAGGCAAACACTAATACTGCCCCATTTTACACCTAGAAGAAACTGTAAAGGTCCCAAGGTCACAAAGCAGAAAGGTGGCAGAGCCAAGATTTGAACCCAGGCTAGCTCTAGTGACCATCTTCCTACCACCACACTAGAGAAGTATACTTTTGAGGACCTTAGCTTTGATTTAGGAAGGGAAAACTCACAAAGCACATGAAGTACTCTACATTTTGCACAAAATATGAAAATAAATCATTCAGTGATGCAATTAGAGACTAGGATGCTGAAAGGGACGTTAAATGAACCTTTTCAAGGTAAAGTATTACATGATTGAAAGTGATATTATTATCCCCCCAAAAAAGAAAACACAAGGAGATCAACGTGTCAGAAAGGGAAGCAAACACTGATGAATGTTTTATGAATGACTTCATGGAAGGTTTGGCTGCAATAATTATATATAGTGTGTGTTTATATGTGTGTGTATCTATAGCTATATACACACACACATATAACATGTATACATACCTACCACATAGGTATATATATATATGTGAAAAGTGCTACTAAAATGAGGAAAACATATACATATTCAGCAAATATATACATATTTGGTAGTTTCCCTCTTTTTAATAGCTGTTTTTTCTATTCATAAAAACACTACATGCTTATTTAATTGATCAAAAAGTTTCCAAATCTTTGATCCTCATGTCCTATCAGTCTCTAGACTATAGGAAGAACTATCATTGTTTTAGGGTAAGAAATCTGAGGCTCAGAGAGGTGAAGGAACTTGCTTGAAGTGAGCTCAATGGGAGAACCAGGGCTAGACTCTGAAGACACCAGAGGCAGAGAGATAAAGCACATATGGGTGGACTTCAGAATCAGGGCGATCTGGGTCTGTATCACACATGCCAACCATAGGACCTCTTTAACCCTTCTGACTAGTTTCCTCAACTGGACAACTGGTTTTTAATGCCTAATTGGCAGGACTCTTGCGAAGATTCAATCAGATAATGCCTGAGAGGCACCTGACTCAGAATGTAGCATATACCCTTAGCTGTTCAGCATGTGAGTTTTTTTTCTCCCCACTGTCCTGGCCCCTTTCTCCTTTTCTTCTGGCTCCTCTTTCCAAAACAGTTCAACTGAGGTGATGTAATGCTTCAATTGCCTGACCTGGTCCTGCTGTGGGATCACGGCCACGGTCTTGCTTGATAAAAGCACTACATAAATACGCCTCCTGGAAATGCTGACATAACCTCAGTTACCATCAGATGACGCCTTGGGAGGAAAAAAGGTGGATGTCTTGATCTCAGCTTATAACTCTAGAGGAAACTGGACGTAGGCACAGCTTCTTATCCTGGGCATTGCTGAACCTGGTGTGTTAGTTAAACTCAAGGCCCATTGCATCACATCCATAAGATAAAAGCTCTCTGTGGATGGATCTACCCTTCAGTTCATCCACAGTTCGTTCCTTCTGACCCCTTTTTATTCCCTGGGCATGTTTGGAGAAGGATAGAAAGAACAGGGTTTGGAGGAGGGTCCTCAAGTTCAAGTCCCCCCTTTGCAACTTGTTGACTCAGTGACCAAAGTCAAATCAGCTTCTTTCTCTAGGCCTCAGTTCTCTCCGAATGGAGAATGACTGCCTGTATCTTGGGATTCCATCAGGATTAGACTTGAAGCTTCCTCTGGAAAAGAAGGTGGAGAGTTACTCTCTTACTCACGTGGTTTTATCAGGAAGGTATCCAAGTTGGGTTGATCCTGTGAATGCCCAGGTCCTTGGGCCTTTCTGCACAGGGCCTGGAGGCCTCTATCCACCAGATCTCTGAACCCATAGCATCCTTAGACCCTCTGAGAGAGGGCCTGTGGGGCTTCTGCCTTTGGATTCTACCTGTCTGGGTAGGCCTGGACACAGTTATGCAGATGCATCCTCTATCAACCATACCATCTGTCTGCAGCTTTCTTGGCCTGGGGCAGGGAGGAAGCCTCAACGTGGGGGAAGCCGTAATCAAGACCCCTGAGGGTCTAAGGTGCCACGTGGCAGGATGTATCTTGTCTTGGCTGTGCCAGCAATAACAAGCTTGAAGCAAAATCCTGGACTCAGCCATTACCTTTCGCTGTGGATGGGGACCAGGGTGGGATGATGCTGAGTTGCAGGAAGGTACAGCAGTTGAGAGAATTCATACTAGAGTCAGCCTGAAGGGGTTTGAGCCTTGATTCTCACGTCTTAGCTTTGTGACCTTGGGCTAGTTGTTTCATCTCTTTGATCTTCAGTTTGCTTTCTATAATATAGGACTGAAGATGTACCATTAAGTTTAAGATCAAGTATCAGTGCATAGCAACCTTTAGAATAGCATTTGCATCTAGGACACTCAGTGAATATTAGCTCATAACTAAGAGCTACCACCTACTGGATGGGCCCTGGGTACCAATTACTGGGCTATGCCTTCAAATCACGTTGACCCGTTTACTCCTCATAACAAGTCCATGAAGTTGGCTATCACCAGCCTCATTTTACAGATGAGGAAGTAGAAGATAAGACAGTAAAGACTGCATCCCTCTCCAAGGTCACATAAGCCCACTTCTCCTTGGTCTGATTCCAAAGCCTTGGCTGTGAACCCCCTAAGCCATATGCAGTGGGACCATATATTTTCACCCATAAAACAGTATTAGTAAACATCTATTGATATTTTAAGCCCTTCAGATATATTCATTTATTTAATCTTCATGACAGATCTTTGAGGTAAGAGGCATTATCATCCCCATTTTTCTTATGAGGCAGCTGAGAGGATTGGAAAAAGTCATCTTGAAGGTTTGTGCCTTTGTTTTGTTTTGTTGATCTATAATTTATTTAATTAAATTCAGTGTTTTCCAGGTGTGTTCAGTGGAGTACTAATTTTTAAGTTCCTGTGGAAAATAGAGGCTTCTAAGGCAAACATGTTTTGCGAATTCAGCCCAGCAAAGTCCCCTGCTGGAGATTCATAATGTATATTTGCATATCAAAGGGATGGAGGAGCACAGTAGGGAGAAAACCTGTTAAACTTTGTTTAACCCAGTGTTTCCCAGATGGATTTGACCTGAGAGACCTGCCACCCCCTTCCCTCCTGCCCCACATACCTGCACAACATCTGTCAACATGCCACAAAGCCTTTTGGCAAAGTTCATTCTAATTCAACTCAACCCACATTCCTTGAAGGTCAGGTCTGCGCCCATCCTGTCTTTACTGAGCTTTGAAGGCGTGCAGGAGAAGGTCTTTTTTCCTGCAAGTTCATAAGAGAGAAAAAAATCATGATAAATATTTAGGGAATAATCCAAATATTAATTTAGGTGGTTGATGCAAAGATACCAGAGACAGGAATGTGGTAGAGGAGAACAAGAGCAGCCTGGATGCAGGAAGGATTTAGGCTGAACCTTCAGAAGGAGAAGCTCAGACTGATTTGCAAAAGTAAGACAATTGGGCTCCCAAGAAATCACCCCTTATCAGACAGACACTAACTTAACAGTGGTGGGGAAAGCCCATTCCCAGGACTGGGTTGTTTCATGCTTACAATAGCAGTTATTTTTCTTACAAGGATTTCAGTCATATGGGTTACTTACTGTTATTATTTGGACTGTAGTTATTGTTATTAAATTAGATGAAGATATGGTTATAAGACCTAAATATCTCTGAGCAAATCCTGTGTTTGATTTCATCCATCTTTTACTAGCACCACCTCCAGCTCTGTGACTGTAGGCTTCTTACCCATTTTCCTCCCTTTTATCACCCACTGTTTTGATAAACAAAACAAACTCTCTAACAAGAAAGATATGTGAATCACACAATCACCAACAACCTCCCACTTTTCTTTTCAGTATTCTGATTCCTCATCCTTATTGCTTCTGAGCTGCCATCATTTTAGAACCATTGGCCATTTCATGGAAATCTTGTTTCCTTATTAATCCCTCACACATTCAATTTTATTTTTGAAAACTCCGAAGGATAAATGACTATATTTGGTTAGGTGACCAGGAGAAGGAAGGGTGCACCAAGCAGTGGGTGGAGTAGAAGCAAATGCTGAGGGGGGTGAAATGAGCACACGTACAGGAGATCTGAGAACAAAGACCAGACTGAAGTTTTGGGTGTGTGTTGCCCCAGGCTGGGATGCCCACTTAGCTTTGATGAGCTGCTGAGTTCATAGCAACATCTCAGTGCCTTTCACTGCTTCCTTGTCTTTGCCTCCCTCTCTGTCAAATGGTCCTAATGCAGCTGTTTTCTCTAGACATACGTTCATCCCCCTGGCTTTCCTGTGGGTGTTGGTGTCAGAATCAGGCTCCATAACAGAGCTCCAACCATATCCTGTCTCATTTTTCCTTGTTAAGCTTACTGACTCAAGTATTCTTTGGAACTTTGGAACTGAATAGCTAAAACTTTGGACCAAGCTGCATGGCTTAGAAGTCATAGTCTTTATTTATTCAACAATTACAGAGTGTCTAAAATACAGCATGTGTAATATATATCCTGTATTGAGTGCCTAATATGCATTCTTTTGGACACTAGAGACATGAATGAGGGTTTCTGCCTTCAAGAACCAACAACTACATAGGAAATTAGTGCATGTTTCTGACATGATATGGTAAATACAACAGAAATACACATAAGATGAAATAGGAGAATAACACAGAAGGGTTCCGTTGGGATGGATATTGAAATTTATGCAGGAGTTCAGATTTGGTTGGGCCTCAAAAGGTGAAGAGGGAAAGTGAGTGTCAAGAAACATACATGAAATGTCTGCTCAATGCACCTCCTTGTGTAGGGGATAGAGAGTGAAGTGTAGTCGTTAACACCCAGGCCCTGCAGCTAAATGTCTTGAGTTCAGAATCCTGCTCTGTTATTTATTAACTGTGTAATCTGTAACTTTGGGTGATCAAACTCATGGTTTGATGAAACCTCAGTTTTCTGACCTGCAAAATTGGGATAGCAATTATATCAACCTCACAGCATTGCTGTAGAGAATAAAAGTGGGTAAATGCACATAGAGCAGTTAGAACAGTGTCTGGCACATAGTAGGTTTTGAATGAATGTTAGTCAAGACGGTTAAATTTAAGAATTTAATAAAAGTTCTGACTGTGTGCCAGTTACATTCTAGGGGCTAGGGATAGTGCAAGGAATAAGACATAAAAGGTCACTAATCTTTTGGTGTATATATACTCTTAGGGAAAGAGAAAATAAAGAAAATATTTAAAGGTAATTTCAGCTGATATTAAGTACTATGAAGAAAAACAAGGTGCTGTGATGGAGTGGTTGTTTAGGTACATCAGGGAAGGTCTCCCTGAAGACCTGGCATTTGAACTCAGACCCCAATATTGAGAAGGACTATTGAAGATCTGGGTACAAAGGTTTCTAGGAAGAGAGACCACAAGGGCAGAGGCCTCAAGTGAGGCCAGTCTTTCCATGCAGAAGAATGGCAAGGAGGCTTGGGTGGCTGAGGTCGAATGAAGGGAGGTAGGAAGGATATGGTAAGAGATGAGAGTGGAATAGTTAGCAAGAGCCCACGAGGTAGGGCCTGCAGCATACAGTAAGGAACTTGACGTTTACTCCACATTACAAAGTCAGCTAGTTGCAGAGCTGAATGAGAAATGGGACTGGAATGAACAGGAGACATGGCTGTTTCTGAGTGTTAATATATACTAGACCTAAGGAATGACTACGTTGTCTTCATTACTTGTTGGACCACTTTGAACTAGAGGCCCTGCAGAATTCTCTTCTGCTTCCCCAAATGGGCCCCTTCCCTTAATTAAAGTGAAAATACTGGTAACTATTGCTGTCAGTTTAGCCCTGATTGTATACCCTAGACAGGGAAGAAAAACAGGAAATTATTGTTGCAATAGAACCATACCTTTCACTGTTCTGTAGCCACGGTTGCTTTTCCATTGATTTAGCCAAGTGTGATGTAGGGGAAAGACCTAGACTTGGAAGATGTCTCCTCCATCCATCAGCCAGGGTCCTGGCAAGCAACCGATGCCACAGTTAAAGGAGGGACTGAAGATGACTTAATGGGAGGATTGTTGACAAGGTTATGGGGAGGGTTAAGGGTACCACCCAAGGTGGTAACGCAGGCTGGGCCTAACAACAAAGCGGAGCTATTACCATCCCAGCCCTGAAGAAACAAGGGCAGGAAGTGGTATGGGACCCAGATAAAGTCTCAGCTATAGGAAAGGGCCACCTACAGAGCTCTGGCTTTAACAGAATGATGTGGCCTCTGCAGAAGTACAGCCCAATAAGGACAGAACAAGGGGAATAAATACCTGGACTTCCGTCTCTTCTATTTCTAATCCCCTGCCAGGTTCCTCCGCTGGGAGAACCCGTTAGAAGCTAAAAAGCAAGAGAGTTGTGGCAGGCAGAATAATGCTCCTTAAAAATGTCTATGTCCCAGTCCCCAAATGTGTGAATATGTTAGGTTGCATGGCAAAGTTTGTAGGTGGAATTAAGTCGCTAATCAGCTAACCTTAAGGTAAGGAGATTATCCCTGTCTTATTATCTGGGTGAGCCCAGTGTAATCAGAAGCTTCCATAGAAATGGAAGTAGAAAGCAGAGGAAGAAAACTAGAGAGATGGTAGCATGAGAAAGACTCTTCTTAAATTTAAGGCTTTGAAGGGAGCCAAGAAATGCTGATAAAAACTGGAAGAAGCAAGGAAATATTCTCCCCTAGAGCCCCCAGGATGAAAAGAGCCCTGCCGACACCTTGATTTTAGCCCAGAGGGACCCATTTCAGAATTCTGTCCTCCAGAACTGTAAGAGAATAATTTTTTGTTGACTTTAGCTACAAAGTGTGTGGTAATTTACGTGGTTATAGCAGCCACAGAAAATTAATACAAGAGCCTAGATAATGCATTGCATAAAAGAACAGAGCAGGGTTAAAGAGGGTAGAAAGAATATCTGAGGGTACGATGGAGAATATTCTGCACACCTGGGTTCACGTTTTGGGTCTTCCCTTACTCTATGGCTTTGGTCAAGCCACTTCCCTTGCCTGGGACTTCATTTCTTCACCTGTGAAATGAGGGCCAGCCTACCTACTTCACTGGGTAGTTGTGAGGGTCCAATGGCATAACAGATGTGAAAGTGTCTTATAAACTAAGGTTGCACGGAAGTTAGGCATCTGAAATATAATGACCACAGGAAGAATGATTCAGTACAAAATCTCCACTTGAGACATTCCTGAGTTTAAAGCGTTGTACCTCTTGCTTACATGATTTTCTCATTATGACTTTTTTCAATGTGCAAAATTAGGGCATGTCTCTAAAAGCATACTTCCCCATGGGGCCTGGAGCCATCCTGGCTGGGTTATAAATCTTTTCTTTCAATGTAAAATTTATGGCTCTTTTTGGAAAAGAGAGGTTGCAACATGCATTCATATAATCATGCATCCAGACACACATTGCATGTTCTAGAAAATGAGGCTGCGCATGAGAGACATAAATAGGGAGCTCATGACTTATTAATCACATATCCCACAAACAAATCTAACACCCTCTTAACATGTTCATATTAATTTTTCCCATAAAGGGCACCGAAATAATTGAACCTGCCAGCTCCCTCTGAAGCCTATGGATAACAATACCATAAAAGCACATAAACCCATACACCCTACACTTCCCTTGCCACCGGTGGGCCCACAATGTGTCTCAAGGCCAAATAAATGCTTGACACCGGCAGAAATATGTCTCCTGTATGACAGTCAGAAGGAAAAGTCAAATTACTTTTCATGACTTTCAAAATGGTTCAAGGAAGACAAGTTGGTTTATATATTAAATTTATCTGGAATTTACATTTTGATTGGCCAATAGTCTGAGCAAATTCCACAGTAACCTATTGATCTGACAGAGACTTTTGACAGCTCTGAACAATTGCTGAAATGGCTTTTAAATCCCAGACAGTGAGAGCTGGGGAAGTTTTCCCAGTGAGCCACCTCATTTGTCTTCTATCAGCTGCCCCACCTCCCCCCCACCAGCCTCGAGGTGGCTTTCAGTAAAGCAAATGGAGTCATATTTTCAGAGATGCAAGATGAGAATCCTCCTGGGGTCTCCCTCTGTTGCTTCTTCTCTTGGCTACCCATTTGCTTCCTCTCACCCTTGATTACACTTGCCGGCTCTCTTCCTCCTTGTGAAGTCCACAGTCGGTTTAGGGCCTGCTTGCTTGAGAGCAATGGAGGTGATAAGTGTGTCTCTAGGTTACCAGCCTGGCACCTTTCTACAATGTGCCCTCACCTCTGCGACCCAGCTTCAGGTGCTGACCCAGGAATCATCCTGATTTCTCTCCTCCTGTCTGAAGCATAATCTATCATCTAAGAATTTTTTTATCCTTCCAAACCAATATGACCTGTTACAGTATGTGTCTGTATCAATTATTTCTCACTTACCATATCTGTCTTGGATTGCTGTGGTTTAACTCAATGAAAAATAAGCACCTACTGTGTTCAGGCTATTGCTAAAAGGAATGCCCAGATAAAGAGGAAGCCTTCTATGAGATTATAATGTAATGAAGCAGTGGGTGTCAGATGTGGTACCCAAACCAGCAGCCATCAGCGTCACCTGGGAACTTGTTAGATATACAAATTTGCAAGCTGTACCCCAGATCTCCTGAATCAGAAATTCTGGATTTATGTTTTAACAAAACTCCCACGTGGTTCTAACGCAAGCTGAAGTTTGAGAATCAGAGTTATATAGTATTTGAGACATGTACACAAAAGCTGATATTGATTTCTGTAGTAAAAACGACAACATAGTGCTGAATAGGGATTCAAGAGGAAGGCTTGATAAACTCCATGAGACAAGGTAGGGAGAATTTGGAGGACAACAGGAGGGCTTTAGAGAGGAGAGACCCTTGTGTTTTGCTTTGAAGGAGGGTCTAGAGGACATCTGGACCAAGGGCACAGGGGGAGCAAAGGAATGATACCAGCATGGCAGATGTCCAGCACTGGAACTGCCCCTTTCCATTTCCTGCTCATGGCAGACATTACTAATAGATCATGCTACTTTTTCCTGTTGAGAACTGTAATGGTCTCAGAATCTTTCTAAACATATTTCTCCAGGTAGCCAATAGCAATCAATTAGAGTTGGCAGAGTTTTGCTTTTTTCTTGTTTCTGGAGAGAGTCAACAGACTAAAGGAATGCTCAGGCGATTGACCTCTATTGGGGACACCCAGGGGATTAACGTTCATTAGGTGCTAGATTACATAGGGCCTTGAATGCCAGCTAGGAGTTTGGACTTGTTTCCATGTACGATAGGGGAGCCATTAAGGATTTGATGTAGAAAAGTGATATGATCAGAACTGTTTAATGATTAGGCATTTTGCCTTCTACTCCCTTTACATAGTAGCTTCCAAACGTGCCTGCCCATTAGCAGCACTTGGAGAGCTTTTAAAACTGTGAATGCCCAGACTGCACCCAGGACCAATTAAATTAGAATCTCTGGGTATGTGATCTGAGCATCAGTGTTTTTTAAATCTCCCTGGGCAATTACAAGGGCAGCCAAGTTAAGGACCCAGTAGTTTAGATTATAAATTTATTGAAGTGGGGATCCTTTGTTATCCATCCATTTCTGTATCTCGCATCAAATTAGTACAACGCCTTCCATAGGAAGAGGCTCAGTATATATATACCCAGTTGCTATGTATTCTGTGTAGAATCGCTTGCCCTTCTCAAGCGGGAAGCTTTCAAAACAGGCACAAGCCAAGCATTTTGAAATCGCAGCAGCATTTTCACCCTAAATTTAAGTAGTTGGATACCCTGCTTAGAAAACCAATAGCCCCATAGTTTACCAGAGGTGAACAGGTCATGCTTCTCTTTCTATCCCTGCTGGAATGGCTCATGGAGAATGTGAAATACAGCAGAATTGGATAAAGGGTCAGATGCGTGAATGTATATTAATGTAGTCATTAATAATAATTAATGTATATTAATACGTGGAACAGATTACATGAGTGAACAAGTTAGAAGGAGGAGAGCTCTGCTGGGATCTCAATATTATTTCCTCTGAGTTATGTTTGTTTTTTTGTTTGTTTGCCTTGTTTTCCCATACCCCAAATCTCATGGTTTACTGCTGAATGACTCATTTCTCCCTTACAGCTTCTTTTAATAGTTTTCTCCCCAAACAGATTATTCCACCGTTGCGACTCTCACAGTAGCGTTTAACTCTAAATTTGTATTCCTCTTAGGGAAGTTGGCCCTGCCCAGAATGCTCATCTGCCAGAGCCTATTTCTATAAACCCCAATTGATATGTTTCCTCCTTGACGCCCCAAGACAGATTTGGGGACCTGCAAAGCAATGACCTTTATCAAAGCACTTACAGTGAGATGATTTTTCTGGTTTTTCTCTCCCTTTCTCAGTCCTGACTGTAAAAGCAATATGTTTTCCTTTACATGTATTGTGTGTGTGTGTGTATATATATATATATATATATATATATATATATATATATATATATACACATATATGTTTTGTTTTTTAAGTGTAGAAAGAAGTTTTAAAATTCTGAAAATCTTTCGTAAATCTGTCTTCCAGACAAAATTACTGACAGTGGTTTAGTGTTCAAAGTGTTTTTGGTATATGTGTGTTAACTTATTTGAGATCATAACTTATATGGAAGGGTATTCCTATTTTTGAAAATATGGTAGCTATAGAGACATTGTAAATGAGGCTTGGGGAGGATTTTTAATTTAAAATGACTACATTAATTTCCATCACATGGATGTACCACAACTTTAATCAATCAATCCTCTCTTTTTGAGTATATTTTTGCTTCTAATTATGCTACTATTAACATATGTGCACACACACAAATCTCTGTTATTCATATTTTTTTGTGTTTTCGTGTCTGCATTTCATATTAGTTTCTTTGGCTCTTATAAATGGGAGTACTGCTTTAAAGTATTTGAATATATTTAGCTCTAAATACAATAGGTAAATTGCTTTCTCAAAAGACATACAAATTTATATTCCCAGCAGCAGAGAAGAGTGCTTATCTCACAGGTACCTTGTTTGGAAGAGAATTTTGCTTCCCAGTTTTGCTAATTTGAGAGGTGAGGATAATAGCTCATTGTTTTAATTTGCATTTATTTAATTGCTAGTGAGGTTACCTTTTTAAAACGTATGTTTATTTCAGTTAGCATGTTCATTTTCTCTTTTATGAATTGCCTCTTCCTGACATTTTATGGCCAGTTACCAATTGGCATCTGAATATTTTGTATCATGTATTAAGGATAACTCCTATTGTGTTACTTTAGTTTTGAATTTTTCCAGTTTTTCTCTCTAGTATTTCAATTTTGTCTGTGATGTTTAAGTTTAGATTATTTTACATTTTTATATAGCAACATCTAGTTTTTCTTTTTGTGAGTAATTTCTTCCTTTTTTAAATAAAAATAACCTCTTTCTCCTTGTCCCTCAATTTGAGCAATTGTCACTACTACTTATATTTTTGTTTAAAAAATTTTTAAGCATTCAGTTTAATTGTTTTATAATTCTGTAATTCATTAAAGTAGACAGTGCTGGTGAATGCTTCCCTGCATTCCAAGACTTTTAACCCATTGTAAAAGGGGCTCATGACCATGTATTAAAAATAATATTTTCCTCACAAATATGTGATACCATTTCAATGATATGTTCAATTTCTGTGTATGTGTGAGTGTAAAGCCCACTCTTATTTTCCAATACCTGTTTTGTCCATTGACATGTCTATTATTACACCAAAAACATAATGTTTTTATGATTTTTGCTGTATGAAAGGGTAAATCTTTCCAGTAATTCTTTGTTTTTTTTTTTTAATTTTATTTATTTATTTATTTATTTTTGGCTGTGTTGGGTCTTTGTTGCTGAGCGCGGGCTTTCTCTAGTTGCCGCGAGCAGGGGCTACTCTTCTTTGTGGTGCACGGGCTTCTCATTTCCATGGTTTCTCTTGTTGCAGAGCACGGCTTCTAGGCATGCAGGCTTCAGTAGTTGTGGCACATGGGCTCAGTAGTTGTGGCTTGCGGGCTCTAGAGCGCAGGCTCAGTAGTTGTGGTACACGGGCCTAGTTGCTCCGTGGCATGTGGGATCTTCCTGGACCAGGGACCAAACCCATGTCCCCCTGCATTGGCAGGCGGGTTCTTAACCACTGCACCACCAGAGAAGTCCTCCAGTAATTCTTATTTTTCAAAAATGACTTAGCTACTTTTACTATCATTATTGTAGATGAATTTCAAAATCATCTTGTCAAGTTTTCAAAAATCTTGTCAGGATTTTGATTGGAAAATATGATAAACCTATAAGTTAATTTAGGAAAAGCTGATGTCATTACGTTATTAAGTCTTCGGCCCAAAAAATCTATCTACCTTCATCAAGTATTTTTTGCATCTCACAGTAAAGTTTTGTGGTTTTCTTACATATTTCTTGTTAAAGCTGTCCATAGGCTTTTTATGTTTTCTGTTGTTATTGTGAATAAGATATTTTAAAATCTTATTTCCCAACTCGTTATTGCCAGGAAAGAAGAACACTATTATTTTGGTGTATTTACTCTGTAACGAGTCTCTGCTAAGCTTTCTTATTAACTTTAATAGTTTTTTAGCTGATTCTCTTGAATGTTCTTTATATCAACATATATCTTTTGCAAATAATGATTACTTGTCCTTTCGTTTTAAGCCATTATTATTCTAGCAAAGCTATCTTTATTGCAAAGAATAAAAACCTGTCCAATACAGCATAAGAGAAGTTACTGTGTCTTGGTGGGGATTGTGAAGAGGCTGTTACTGATGGACACGAACAGCCAACACTTTGGAAACAGGAGCCTGATACAGCCCTGTCTCATGGGAACTGGAGCTAGGGAGCTTACTAGAAACCCAGAGTCACTGTCTCTGTCTCTTTGGAGCTACATGATATTTTGCTTCCCTCTACTTCTTGAGGCTGTACTATCTCCTATCTCCTTGAGGCTGTACTATCTACCCTCTCTTTCTTAGAAAACTTTCTCTGCTGGTACATGCAGCTAAATGTATGCTTGTCCTCTAAGTGCCAACATCCAACATGGACCCACGATCTTCTCTCTGACTTTATGTCCAACAGGCCACCAGAGACACTCTGATTAGCTACTGACCAGCTAACAGACGAGCTGATGTCAGATCAGAGGTTCACACCTGGTCCATGCAGTAGTGCCTAGGTTGGGGCTGGTCATACGGTAGAAGCATGGCCTCTGAAATAGGTTTCTCTTCAGATCTGTGAATCCTGTTTTTGGCAAGTTTTGCTGTTTCATGCCATGAGTGAAATAGTTGTTCAGCTTGTCTTCTGCTCTTGGAGTAGTTTATAAAGTATAAGAATTATCTGTTTCTTGAAAATTTGAAAGAAATTACCTGGAAAAAAAACTTGCTGGAGACAAGCACCTTTCAGGAAAGTAATTCTCTGATAACTCTTTCCACTTCTCCCATAGCTATTGCTCCAGGGAGGTCATGAGTATTTCTCTGTTTGTTTCTTCACTAGACCATGACCTCTTGGACAGTCAGAACCGTGTTTCATTTATCTGTTTGAGCCCAGTTCCAACCCAGGGGCTGGCCCTAAACAGACCCTTGATTTGTATTGAATTGGAGTGATTCCAATCATAGGTAGCATAGATAATAAAAAGAGGGCTTGATATGGAGTCAGAGGACTAGAGTGTCAGTGTTACCTGTTTTTTACTAATTGTGGGGATTCAGGTCATTTGCTTCACTCTGAGTCTCACTTCTCCGACATGTAGAGTAGTGAAATGTGGAATGAGAGTGTGTGTGGAAAAGATCGTCCACAATCTCTACCCTGCTTTAACATTCTCACGTAAGCTTACATGTAAAAACTAAATTTCTACCAGGGAAATTTTTAAAAAATACTGTTCAGAATTTTGTGTTAAACCCTTTGGAACCATGGGGGTATTACTAAACAAGTAAATAAAGTATACGTGAATTTGGTTTTATTTACCCTCTTACAGTGGAAGATAAGCATTTGTTAGCTCAAGCCCCGAGGCATTGCCTCATCTTGACAGCTTATGAGGTACGTGTGTGAAATGTAAACATTTTCGTGAAAAATTCCAACATACTCTCATCATATGTACCCGCTGTTTTAATAGGGGCCAAAAACCTTTTTCTGACAATTTATTGTATTTGAAAATATAAACTGGACCCCTAACTCATACATTTTCTGAGGATGCTGCCTTGGCGTTGACATCTCTTAGTCCTCTTGCCCATATTGATAGGAGGGTGTGTGCACATTCATAATCTCTTCTGATTTGGATCAGTTAGAGGCAAGAAGGTCTGATACACAGTTATGGATCTTTCGTGTGCCCTGTGTTTTCTTAATCACATAGGGTATTTTGATTGATTGCTGTCAGACTGTAGGAAAGAAGGAGAAGAATGACCCTCACAGGCTGGAATAATTGGGTATCTCTCTTGCCCCCTGGTAATGATCAAGAGCAGTTCCCATCAAGAAGACCTAAATTCAAAGATGTCAGCCACCTGCTGAATAGAGTCCTAAGATCGGGTCACATCAAACTCCCATTTCTAATGTGCATTTCAGATATGAAACACAAGGACTGATTGCAAATCTGAAGATATTTTCATTTTGCCCCAGGCCAGGGTTTTTAATTTAAAAAAAAATAAACCTGTCAAGGTCTAAAAGAAAGGCTCTTAGATATTCTGGCCAATGGTTTATTTAAAAATCCAATAATGCAATTTCTTCAGCAGTAGGAGGCAAGAGACCTTCTCTCGGCTGAACGTCCCAAAAATGGATGGTAGCTAGATTCCCAGTCTGTGAAACAGAAGGGACTTTAGAAAAGGGAATTCTATTTTGTGGAACCAGGACAGGATACCCTGAATGCATCCCTGCGCAAAATAACTGTGTATATTTGGAGCAAGAAGACCTGGTTTTCCGTTTCACTTACTATCCAATGGACTTGGACATTCACATGAATGTTTCAATACAAAATTAAAATTTTAAACACAAAATTTAAATCTGTAACAGACATGCCAATTGCCTCCTCAGCCCCAGCCATCTATAGCCCCAAAGCAGAGAAAAGGCTTCTCCATGTACTATATAACCCCAACTTGTTGGTTACAACTGATTGGCCCAGAGAAGCACCACTGACCCACTGAGACTATAGACTCCATCTCTCTGGAATTTGAAATCACTAGCTACAGAGCAGACTCAGTTAACTCCAGGCACTGGAGCTGTAGGAACCAATTATCTCCAGGGTTAAAACAATGGTTTTGACATAGCCATGATGAACTATGGTTAATCTGAAGAAGCTGGTCCTTAGACAGGAGACTAGAGCACATGGTAGACTGGCTGAATGGATACAAAAACAAGAACCTATATATATGCTGTCTACAAGAGACACACCATTGTAAAGCAATTATACTCCAATAAAGATGTTAAAAAAAAATGCTAACTGTCTCTGAGTGGATTTGGACAAGTATCTTTCTTTTTGCTTTTCTGTATTTTCTAATTGTTTTAATATGATCATCCTTGACTTCTGAACTAATCGATTCTCTGGATTAACTGATGCTTTCCATTTCCTTTGAGAATTTGCCTAATGCTCACTGTGCGTTAGACCCCCCTAGCTAGTAGACTGCTCTTTGATACTCCAGCACTCTTTTCCTTTCACTGATTTTCCATTAACCTACAATTACGGATCCTGATCTCAACAGATAAGAGTGACTTTGCTGTAATGGGAGCAGGAGAAGCACCCAATGTCAGACAATCAGTAAATGGACTCTAGTCACACAGTTGAGTTGCTTTTCGGAGTGAAAGAACCTCACACATAAACCTCAGAATGACCGTTCTGCACATTTACAAGCATTGTTGTTTTCATTTTGTTAGTCTGTGAGATTCTCCTCTTTCCTTGTCACCTCCTTCATATGTTTAACAGTCAGTCTCTGTCGGAGAATAACAGCAAGAACAGCCAACAAATCAACCTTTGGTTGGTTAATCAGTTCAGTTAAAAAAGGAGAGGGGGTGGTTAGCTATTTGGAGGGCAAACCCTACAAAGTGTTTTTCTCAACAGAGAACACATTGGCAATATTTGGATATTTTTGCCTCATTTTAATGAGAAGAAGGCTGATGGCAGGTTCATCAGTTTTTATTAATGATTACAAATTGCATTCCTTAGAAAAGACAACACACATCTACCCCTCCCCAGGGGGTTCAGACAATGATGTTGCTTTTCTAAAGAAGTTCATTCGAGTGAGTTTCTCTGCTCGTGATAATAGATCTCAGAATGCTAGTGCAGAAGAAGCCCTTAGCTATTGAGTCCAGCACCCTTATCTCACAGATACGATGCTGAGAGTGAGACAGGGGAAGTTGTTGGCCAAATGGAACAGAGCAAATCACTAGCCAGATCCAGGAGCAGAACTGAGTCTCCTGACTTTTGGTCTAGGGCTCTTTCCATACAGCATCACGCAGTTGAAGTGTAGGGGTAAAATTTACAGGGAAGGCAACAGGGAATGGTGTAGACAGACTGTGGTGAGCTAGAAAGAATATGATCTGCCATTTTGCTGAAAAACATAAACACACCTCTACAGGCTGGATTTAGCTCCTGGCTCTTAGTATGCATACCTAGTATATTAAATATCTCATTGAGAAACTCCAGCACATTTATAAGTGGCTTACTTTATTTACATTGAATGGATGACTTCCTGGTTTCAATGAAAGGGCTTCAGAGATCACTTAACTGAGTCTCCAGTTAAAACACCTTTTGCAGCCATTAATCTCAAATCAAATCCTTTCACTGATGGGGAACTTGCTACTATACTATTTAGGACACTTGATTGGCAAACAGCCCCAGTCATTAGAATTTTCTTCATCAAAACAAAACAAACTTCTTTCTACTGGTAAAACTTTTACCTTTGAAGCCAAACAAGAATAAGTCTTCTCCATTTTGAAACTGACAACTTTTGAAATACATGAAGATGGTTTGCGTGTCCTTCCAAATTTTCTCATCTCCCTTAACCATTCTTCATATGATATATGATATTCAGCTGGGTGGTGTGTTCAAAAAGGTGAGGGCAAGTCCCTCCAAACCAAAATAGCTTTTCAGATAGTCCATCATCGTGCCTAAAAATTAATCCAAGGTACTAAAGTATTCAAAGAGATGTCAAAAGAAGTGGAAGAAAGATTCCGAAAGGAAACATGGGGAGGGTATTTGAATTTAATATTAATAACAATGACATCTAACATTTATCAAAATCTTACAATAAGCTAGGACTCTGCAGAAATCCTTATATATATTATTACATTCAGTTCTCATTGTTATCCCAATAGGCAGGTGTTTTATCCCCATTCTATAAATGAAGAAATTAAACCTCAAGGAGGTAAATTGACCTGTTCAAGTTCACTTAGCCCCAAAGTGGCAGAGTTAGGATTTAAACCACATCTATATAATTCTAAAATCAGTTCTCTTACCTGCCACCCTGGTATGAAGTACTGAAAAGTGTACTGGAATTTGAGTTCAAATACTTGGGTATGAGATCTATCCTCGCCTGCTGACCTGAGCAATTTACTTCACCTGTTTGAGCCTCTGTCTTTTCATCTGTTCTGCATAATTCTTTCACTTCTGTTTCTTCTTTTCTATTTATTATGATACAATTTCCAGATGAGAATCTAACATCCTCTTATTAAGAATCTTTTGTGGTTCCCATTGGCCAATGGATGGAAAAGGATAATGTGTAAATTCCTTTGCATGGAATGAGGTCCCTTCTCTCCAAGCTCCAGCTCACCCTTCCAGCTTTTTTTGTCATTTTTCATTCAAGCACCTGATAGGCATACTGCTTGCAACCAGCCAACTTGATGTACACGCTCCTGAGTTTGTGCTTTTCTCTCTGTCGTGAGTGGCTTTTTCTACCGGGAGAAATTGTATCTAATTTTCAAATTGGAGCTCAAATTACCCCCAATCCCTTTTGCTCCCTGGTCCCACCAGAGTTAACCCATCTTTCCTTTGGCTCCTTAACCCCTTGGTTCATATTTTTATCACCATAATCCCCTGTGTTATGGTCTGAATGTTTGTGTCCCCTCAGTTTCACATGTTGGACTCCTAACACCCAATGTGCTGGTGTTAGAATACGGGACCTTTGGGAGGTGACTAGATCATGAGGATGGACCTCCCATGAATGGGAATTAGTGCCCTTATAAAAGAGGCTCCATAGAGCTTCCTAGCACCTTCCACCAGGTGAGGACACAAGGAGAAGTCTGTGATCTGAAAGAGGGCCCTCATCCAACCTTACTGGCACCTTGATCTCAGACTTCCAGTCTCTAGAACTGTGAGAAATAAATAAATTTCTGTTGTTTGGAAGCCACCCAGTCTCTGGTATTTTGATACAGCAGCCCAAATGTACTAACACACTCTGTTTACATGCTACGCTTTGAATGTGAATTCCTTGAAAGCAAGAGGCATATTTTATTCATTAAATTTTTATTCACAACGTACAGTACAGTGCTATGCATTACTTAAAAAAATGAAGTTAGCACCTACTATGTGCAGGATGCAACGCACACTAGGTGCTATCCCGTCATAGTGCTTGACACATTCTTTAATGCAGAAACAAATGTACAAAACCAGAAAGACTAGGCTTCCTTCCTCCACAACAATTAACATTTTATTAAATGCGATGAATTCCATTTGCCACAAAACAACAGCCCATAAATGACTTTCATTTGGATATAGAGATATGTTTTCACGTTCAGAGAGCAGGAGATAAAATCAGGTGCCCTGTCATTATCACCACCACTGTCATTACGGTTATGGTGATGAATATTAGATTATTATTATTTTTATTATCTTTAGCAAATGAGTTTCTTTCTTTCCCTCGGAGATTCCAGGAATGTTTCTCATGTGTTTCTAGCTGCTCTGTCTTGTTTTGACACTTCTGCCAGGGAGCTGTGTGGAGAGGGGAGAGGGGAAGAGGATCCAGAAGCTGACCTTGGACTTGGGCTGGCCTGCTGGCTGCAGACTGCACCGCGGCTGCCGTCACCACTTTATCTCTCCCTCTGCTGCACTCAAGGCCACCATTGATCAGCTCGCTGAGCGCTTTACAGCTGCAGCCTTGGACAGGCCTTCAGAGAAATTGATTGCAGTCAATTCCCAGCAGATTGAGCCACATCGACTTGTCTCCTGGTCCCAATGAGCACCTTGGCTCCCCTTTTTAATTACTCCAGTAAGCCTTCTGCATGTCAGCCAAGGCACAGGTTGGGGAGAGAGAGAACGAGAGAAAGGGAGAAAGGCCGGGGGGGGGGGGCTGAAATTAAACAGTGGGGTGCTTTCTTCATTTGTGCCAGGAAACTAGGTCAGTCACGTGTTCATTTTGAATTTAGTATGTGAATTATCGGAGAATTTGATTAGTGAATCAAGAGTCAAGTTGAGTGCAAGACCCAACTCAGCCAACTAATTTGGCAGACTTGGCAAGCTATTTCCCATAGCTGGGACTCAGCTTCATGTCTAAAATGGAGAAAGTTAGTAAGACAACCTTAATAGCTATAAACATAGGTAAAAATAGATAAAATCGTAGCCACTACTACAAACATGATGAAGACAAAGATGGTGATGAGAGCTGGTGTTTATTGATCATTTAGAGTAGCTAAGCACTGTGATAAATGCTTTACGTGCATGATTTCTTTCTTAATTCTTTTTAAAAAATCACCTTATCATATGATATAGGGAAAATATTTTCCTCATTTCACATAAGTGGACAGTGAGGCTACAAGGTTTAGGCTATTGTCCATGTTTATAACATTAGGAGTCAGAGCTGGGTTTCCCTGGACACAGCTCTTGTTCCATGTTGTCTATATAAAATACCAGGGAGCTTGCAAACCATGTTCATGCAGACCCCCTGATTTTATGTTTAGCCTTCCACCTCTCTATATGTGTAGTAAGAGACACATTGGATACAGGCATTTTGGCTTGATATTCATGCAATTTAAAAGTCTCAATTCTCTTTCTTTCTCAGAACAAAGGGAAGCTCTGTACCCCCAGTATTTATGTATCAGCATCTTTGCTTTTAAGATAAACCAGAAGTGTAGAATGACAGCGGTTTCTACCTTGTACATACATCTCTCTCATCAAGGCTTTAAAATCATGTAGTGATTGATAGTCACGGTGTGAGCAGCAGACCACCTGCATCAAAATTTCTCCGGGGACTTGTTCAAAAACATATTCTCTGTCCCCTCCCAGCACTATTTAATCTCAATTCCTAGCACAGGGACCCAGGACACTACATTTTAACAAGGGCCCCTGCTGATTCTCAGGAACACGAATGTTTGAGAACTATTGTGACTGAACATTGTGGTTCAGACAGAGCTTGAATTCAAGACAGTACATCACCTTCACCTTAGCCCAGCAGGCCCTGCATGCCGCCACCTTCACAGAGAGTTTAGGGTCTTCCTCCATTCTTTGTGATCTGAATTCAACCGTCCCCACACCCCCTCCTCCCTTCAACACCTGCTTCTTGCACGTAATATTTTCATTGAGGGGAAATGCACCTGGACCTAGAGGATGAATCATGGTTTATTAATGGTCATCCACATTCCTCTTTGCTGTTGATTGGACATGGATGAGAATGTGATCTAATTCTGCTGATGTGAGGCAAAGTGTTTTGGGGGGCTCCTGGGAAACATGTTCATTTCTTATAAAGAAATATACATAAGGAGGAGGTTTGCTCAGTCTCCTTCCTGCTTTGGACACAGACGTGTCAGGAAATGATGTTTGGAAATACCACCTTTCTCTTGCCACTGTGAGCTGACCAACACAGGAATGAGAAGCCAGCATGGTGAGGGGGACAGGATAGAAAGGTGCAAAGGATCTACATCCTTGAAGACAAGCTTAGAGCCACTCAGTCAACCCTGAGATCAACTGACTCTGGTCTAACTGTATGAACCACAAATGTCCTTTGGGTTAAGCCATTGTGAGTCCACGATTAAGTCTTCGTTAGGTTCTTCATTGCAGCCACAAACATCTTAACTTTCTCTTTACACAGTCTTGACCTTTAGCATTTCTTCCCTTTAAAATCTGTGTAGAAAAATTGTTTTGAGGCATTATCAACCTGGCACGCTACCTATCCAGTGAGAGAGTTAGATGAAGAGAAGTTAACATGGCCATTTAACTCTGCTGTCAAATATCTGATGTCATAACTAATCTTTGGCAGATTCTAGATTACAGCCAGAATTGGTTCTATAGATCAGGGGTCAGCAGGCTATGGCCTGCTGAGGCCATAGCCTGTCAAGTCAGGCCCACTGCCTATTTTGTAAATTAAGTTTTATTGGAATACAGCCACACTCATTTATTTACATATTGTATATGGTTGCTTTTATGCTACAATGGCAGGTATGAGTGGTTTCCACAAACACCACTGGCCTCAAAGCTGAAAATATTCACTATCTAGCCCTTTGCAAAAAAAGTTTGCTGATCCCTGATATAGATAAACCAGTTGCTGGTCAAAGAGAATATCTTGTGTTTTAGATATCATATGGGAAGGGGACCATTAGAAAACTTTAAGCAGCAGACTTTTACTCCCATTCCAAACAGAAGGTCAGCCCTTTTCACCACAGGTGCAGACAGGAGGAGTGTCTGTAAGCAGAACCAGTACATCCTCACATAAAAGGACCTCAGATCTTCCCCCACCTTTGGACAGGCAGAGGGTAAACCATAGCAAGACTCAAACCTGGATGCATGGCAGGCAAGTGGCAAAACCCAAAGGAGACATGAACACAACCAAGAGTGAAGCTGGATCAATTGCTGAGATTCAGAAGAGGATAATAGCTTAAGCTGAGCAGTGTGGTTTCTGGAACTAAAGCCAGAATAGGCTCGGGGACATCAGGGAGGGAGGGTCAGGTAACCCAGCCTAACGCTGATGGACTACAGTTTGTAGGTTTGGAGTTGGCCTTTAACTTGCTGTTAAAGGGCTTCCTAGGACCAACCTTGTGTACAAATAGCTTCTGAGAGTTTGTTGAATAGTTCTTGGAGGACCCACATTTCTGTGTAGCACGAGAGAGACTATTTGAGCCCCATATTTTTTTTCTTTAAGGTTTGAACCACCAGATCATCTGCTGATCTATAGAAGAATTCTGTAGGCACCCAAATAAATATCTTGTCTTAGGCAAAAAGGTAGGATGTCTTAAAGGGTCATTTAAGGTCAACAGAGCCCAAGTGGGGCCTGGTTCACCCCTGCAAGCTTAGGTAACATCTGCACCTCTGGGCCTGTTCTCTTGTCTGTAAAATACAGCAGATGGGGTAGCAATAAAAATATACGTGGGTGGGCACATGACATTTAGAAACACATGAAAAAGTGCTTTCTAAATTATAAAATGCTGTGTAGATGTGAGGTGTCACTGTTATTATTGAATATGACTACATCCTGGTAGGCCTGCAGAGTGAGCTGGCCTGAAAGATCACCTAAAATAGCCATCTAAATTAACCTGTTGAATGGGGAGAATTCATGACTCTATTTAAGGTGTTGTAGATTGCCTGCCAAGAGCTCTTTCTGCTTAGTGTAATTGACACTGAGGGGATCCTCGTGACAGTAACTAGCCGCAGCCTCAACCTCTTCCAAAGACCACTACTTGTCAGAGATAATAAAGCAGTAATATCTGCATGGCTGTGAATGCCCAGTTTTCTGCTTGTTAGAAGGGAAACATGCGTGCAGCTTGGTTACCTAAGAGCTCCAACATACAAGTATAATTTAATACAGAGATAAAGAACTGTATCAGGCCAGAAATGCATCCATGGGAACTAGGATGTGTATAGCATCACTGTCTGGAAAACTGGAAACTGCACTAATACCCCCAACAGTTGAAGGGATAAGCAAGGTGTAGGGTAGCGTAGCAGGATGCCCCTGGCAGAGGCTACAAGTTTAGGGAGGCCCTGGTACCATGTCCAGGGAGGTCAGCTCAAGCTGGAGAGAAACAGGCAGTGTCCAAACATGGAGGTCAGAGATGAGAGAACAGGGTTGGGGATGGTTGATCCTTAAGCAGAAACAATTCACTCTGTTCTCTATCTGGGGTTTATCTCTTTCTAAAGAAACCCTAAAATATTTCCAAATTCTTAACCATGTGTGTAAGCTTGTGTGCTCTGAATTAGACACAGTCTTTAAAATAATACATGATTCTGGTATTGAACTTGAAGAGACAGTTTATCCTGCTTCATTTTACTTTCTTATACACATACACCCTGTTTACATGCATAGTACTGATCCTGTCTTTCCAGTTTGTTAAGTGCCGTGATGTTTATCCAGATTCATAGCCTTTTCTCTGTTGAAGCTTTGCACGTGGCCAGGCTCATCCAACACTGAATTTGCAAGTAATTCTGTATGAAATACAGCAATGAGAATGAGTGATCTACAAGTGTAGTCGACACTATGGATGAATCTCACACATATATCTTGAGCTAAAGAATATAGGCACAAATGATTCCATTTTTGTAAAGTACAAAAATGGCAGAATAGCTCATGTTATTGAATGCATGATTCATGTATCTTTGAACACATTGAATCACAATAGTGGTTACTCTCAGACAAGTAGTACCAGAAGGGAGCATCAGAGGGGTTTGGGAGATGCTGTTTACTTTCTTTTTCTTGATTTTAGTTCACAGATGTATTCCGTTCATAAAAATTCATCAAGCCACGAATTTACGATATTTCTACTTTTCTCTTCATGTCATACTGACATAAGACGTTTTAAAAAATGAGTAAGGAACCAGGGACGTAAGACAAGGAAGCTTATAAACGACTCAGCCAAGAACTAACTAGCACCTCGGCAAGTCATTTTACCTGGCTGAGCCTCAGACGCCCCATTTCAAAAAGGGAATTAATGACTCCTGCCTCACAAGGTCATTGTGAATATTCAGTTGAAAGGAAAGATTACATGTAAAGTACTTAGCACAGTGCCTGGCACGCAGCAGGCACCCAGTGTCTGGTTGCTTTTATGGTCATGTGGTCCTTGCATCGTCCAGGCTGACATCATTTCAGACTGGATGTTAATGTCAATGTTAATCATCGTCTGGGGTCCCTCAAGAGACGTACGCTCACCATGTGCTGACGGGGCACCCAGGCCGTGCAGTGAACACAGGGAAGAGATAAGAAACAGTGTGAGACAAGGAAATACATTAGTATCTGGGGTTTCATTTTCCCTCAGTCTCAGTTACCCTCGCTCCCAAAATATTAAATGGAAAATTTCAAACATAATTCACAAATTTGAAATTGTGCACCATTCTGAGTCACGTGATGAAATTTTGTGCAGTCCTGCTCATCCTGGGATGTGAATCATCCCATTATGCAACATTTCCAAGCTGTATACGTTACCTGCCTGTGAGTTTAGGAATAAACATGGTATATGCAGGGTTCTGTACTATTGCGGTTTCAGGTACCCACTGGGGATCTTGAAACGTATCCCCATGGATAAGGGGGTGCTACTGTAAAGCTGGAAAGCTCATTAAGGGAGAGATCGTGGAGGTTAAAGAAGTCCAGAGGTTGGATTTTATTCTGCAAGTAAAAGTTACTGAAGATATTACTTTAATAGAGAAGTCACATGGAGCTGAGATTCTGCCAGATTAATCTTCTAGAAAATTAAAAGGGATGAAAACAGAGAAGGCCTGAAGACAAGCCTTACCTAATAGAATGTGTATCAGGTCCCCAGAAGTCAGACGATGGTAACGTTATACTTGTCTTTATTATTATTAATACTATAAGCAATAACAACGACCACAATCACTATTATTTTATTGTACATCTGCTAGGTACCAAATGTTTTAAAAGCATCTCATTTAATCTTTACTCAGAGCACAATGAGAATGGTTGTCATTTATCAGGTTCTTACTAAGTGCTAGGCACTGTTCCAAGCCTTTTATACATATTAATGCCTTTAACCACCATAAGAGCCCTGGGAGATAGGTACTGTTGTTGTCTTCAGTTTATAAATGAGTAAACTGCAGCAAAGAGAGATTAAATAACTTGTCTAACGCTACACTGCTATCAAGTGACAGAGCTGGGATTCGAACCTTGGCAGCCTGACTCTTTGACGCATTCTCATACCCATTATATTTTATCAGCATTCTGGGTATTATTATGCCCATATTCACACAAGCTAACTGTTAACTGAGACAGCAGTCAAATCACTTGCTCCAAGTCACAGAGAAAGAGGGAGAGACCCTGATTTGCATGATGATAAGGCTTATGGGCTTCATCACTATCCAGTCTGCTAAGGGCAATAGCTTCCAATCCTGACTGAAAACAAATGAAACGTCAGTCAAATATTTTAAGGAAGAAAAGCATAGCAATAACAATAGCAAACATTTATTGAACACTTATGTGCCAGGGAATTTGTATGTGTTACCGTGTTCCACGTGCTGATTAACCCTTATGGAAACCCTATCAGGAAGGACTGTTTTTATCCCTGTTTGACAGATGAGGAAACTGAGTCTCAGAGAAGTCACAAACTAGTGAGTGAGAAATCCAACTTTAGGTGTTAGGCAGCCCAACCCCAAAGCATGTTCTTACCTTTTCCACTCAACTGCCTCTCAGCCATAAGGAAGCTGCTTCCAGGAGCTGAAACCTTCCCCCCTCTTCTCCACCCTCATCCCCGGTTAATTCTGCACTCAGTGGTGTCCTGGGGCAGTTTTAAAAGCATTCCAAGTCTTAACCACTGCAAGGAATTCTTAGCTAACCTTTCTAGGGTGAGCTGCAGCAGCAAATTCTTTCCCAGGTTAGTAGGAAGCCTCAGGCTTCAGAAGAGCAGGTGCTTGGCTAACCCAAGTGTCACCTGCATCTGATATATCTCATTAGCCTCAGGGAGAAACACAGCCTGGTCTGCTGCTTCTCCCAGATGCAGCCCTGGTGCAGCAAAAGGAAGAGCCAAGGGCTTGTTTTTGAAGGAGCCAGAGTCAGCTCCTCTTCTGAGAGCACAGCAACGGCAGGGCTCCCCCTACTACACCCCCTCATGAGTGGATGGGGCTCTATTATGATCTAGGGAGGTCATCAGCCCAGAAATGTGGCCATGGCCAGCCCCCAGCTTCCATGGCATCTGGTGAAGGAGTTCAGAGGCTTCCTTTCCATAAATATCTCTGCTTCCAGTCTTGTCTTGGGGTCCAAAATCCTCCCCCATAGAGTCAAGTCTTGGGGTAAATCCTCTTGTATCAATCAGGGTTCAAGCAGAGGAGGAAAAGTAGAAGCATATCAGAAGCAGAGCCAATGGGACATGCACACACACGCATACATACACGCACACATATGTAATATACATACGCATATGTGTATGTATTTATAGAGCAGGCTAGAAGCCCAGGAATTCTAGGGCAGGAGCTACAATCCATTGGTGGGGTTTCTTCTTCCTCAGGAAAACTTCAGTCTTGCTCTCAAAGGCTTTCAACTGATTGGACGAGGTGCATCCAAATTATAGAGGATAATCTCCCTTGAAATCAACTAATTATTGCTGTTAATTACATCTACAAAATACCTCTCTAGAAACACCTACATTAGGGTGTTATTGCGTAACTAAGTACTAGCCTAGTACCCGGTTATGTGCATAACTTGGTCTAGCCGAGTTGGCACACAAACCTAACCATCACACTCCTCGTGGGTCAATGGAAAATTCACCAGGATAGTGGTTATAGCTAAGTTTCTGTTATCTTGGGCAAGTCCTTTTTCTTCTCTGAAACTCAGTGCTCACTTCTGCAAAACGGATGTTGTCAAAAAGTGAAAAACGAGGAAAGCATAGTATTTTGTATCTGTTAATCCCATACTCCTAATTTATTCCTCCCCCTCCCCCTTTCCCCATTGGTAACCATAGATTTGTTTTCTATATCTGTGAGTCTGTTTCTCTTTTGTATATAGATTCCTTTGTATTGTTTTTTTAGATCCCACATATAAGTGATATCATGTAATATTTGTCAAACTACTATACATAAAATAGATAAGCAAAAAGGATTTACTGTATAGCACAGGGAATTAGATTGAATATCTTCCAATAACCTATAATGAAAAATAAAAACATATACATTTATAACTGAATCCCTTTGCTATACACCTGAAATTAATACAATATTGTAAATCAACTATACTTCAACTAAAAAAAAAAAATGAGGAAGGCATGAGAGTTGTCTTTAGATATTTTAAAGTATGTGTCATGGAAGGAACACCTAGTTTTGTCCCATGGAGTTACAGAGGGAAGAGCCAGGGCCATTGCCTGGAAGGAGAAATGCAAATTTCAGCTTGATAAAGAAAGTTTGTCTCACAATGAGGTTCCACCCTAAGAGGGACTGCCTGGTAAGAGAATAACCTCCTTACCTTAGCAGGAGTTCAAACAGCCATTGAAAGAGCATTTATTTTGGGGAGAACAATACAGGAGACATTACATTTGGTGCTGGATATACTCAGAAATGCCTTTTAGTGTGATCATTCTTCACTGCTGGTAAGACTACTCTTCTCTCCTTTTCTCTTCCTGGACCCTCTCCTGCTTCCAAAGTTTGTCAACTGACTGTGCTAGGCAACATAAAATGTAAACAAATCCTGGAAGAAATATTATTCATTATCACCCATCAGATACATTCTCCTGGTTTATTCATGAGATTAACTGTCTATCACAAGGGTAATCTCTTAAACCAATTTAGGTACACTCACCCAGCAAGGCAGTGAGAGATAAAGCACAGGAAGATTTTTTGATTTGGTGGATGCAACTGGATTTAGTAAAGCATACATTGATGACTGTTGTACCCAAAATGTTGCTTTGCACAAAGATCTAACATGAGATAGACCTGGCCCCTGGCCTCGGGCAGTATGGTTACAGAGGGAAAGACACAGCAGCCTATAACAGATGTATTGTGAGAACACCAGTGGCATGGGACCGTGGCATAGGGGCAGATTAGTTATGATGGGGAAAAGGAACTACATTTTTGTGGATGAGCAATTTTAACCAAAGCTGAAGACAAAAAAGACTTGGGCAGATGGGTATTCTGGAGAAACGCATGATGGATGCACAGTACAGGTCAGTAGAGTGAGGGTAGAAGGAATGTACTGAATCTGGAGACAGTTGAAGAGAAAGATATTGCAAGGGCTGTGGGAATAACGATGATATGGTTCTTACGGAATTGGAAGAGAAGATGGGGTCTAAAAAAAAGGAGGAGGTTGAAAGAAAAAGTGACAATTTCCAGTTGCAATAAATTACCAAGGGACAGGCTTTTATTAGCTTTTTCCTTGCTACCTGTAAAAGCCTCTTATCTGCAGGTGTAGCAGGGAGTTGCCACGTAGTCAGAAGACTGCTATCATGGTGGAGAATGTGCTAAGCTCACTGCCTGGCCGTGGTTACCTCTCAGAGCCTTGGTTTCCCAACCTGCAAGATATGTATACTCTCCCCTGCTCTGCTTGTAAGCTGTAAACCTCTGTGCAAACACTCATGTACTCAGGGACAGATCCTGTCGGTCCTGGGGGAATTTACAGCAGCTTGAGACCAAGTCCAAAATCAGCTAAATTTTGCCATCCAAACGGAGGTGGCAGAGTTGCTGTGGAGCCTGGTGACAAAGACGTTCACCTTGTGGCCATCGAAGCCATGTGCTGGGTGTCTGTGGAGTATGTTAGCTGCTCGGATTGTTCAGTGTGAAATTTAATTTGGGCTCCTGGGTGAGCAGGGAGGAGGGCGTGAAAGATATGACACTGGTTAATTTCATGTTTTACAGACCCAACAACCCTAAAAGTACATTTCTCAGCAAAAACTGAGACCCTGCAGGCCACTGCATGCAATGATATGCAGTCCAGGGGGAAAATAGAGATAGTGAGAGAAAAAAAATCAAGAATATATCATTTCCTGAAATCAGATAAACTTACAAGCTTCCATCTCAGTGGGTTAGATTGACAGGCAGAGAGAGAAAGGCGAAAAGAGGGTTTCTTTTAACTCTTGCCAATACATTCTCAAGTGACTGCAAACACTCCTCAGGATGGCATTCCAAGTCCCTAGCCTCTGTCCTCATCCATCTTTCCGTGGGCAGATCAGATCATATTTGCTCTTTCTCAGAATCTTTCTTGTTGCTTTGTAGACTACAGCAGAAGACTCAAAAACTCCCAATTGTAGCACAACTGTTCCTCCCCTTAAGTCCTGCATCATGTCCCCTCCTGCTCTCATCCCCACCCAGTGCTGGCTCCACCAGCAACATTGATTGATGGATTCCCAAATCTGCTGGCTCTCCCCCCGCCCCCATCTCTCTGCCTTTATATGTGCAGGTTCCTTCCCCCTGGAATTTCTTCTACTTTGGCTCTTCCTAGGTTTCAGGGAAACTCAGTCTGTACAGGCAGCAGCTAAGAGCCAAGACTCTGGCATCAAGTAGGCCTGATACTGGCTACTTGATATACTGGGTACTGGCTTCCATCACATCCTACAGTTGCTGATTGTTATGGGGATTCAGTTGGTTAAAGTATATAACAGAGCACAATGCCTGGCACGAGGAAAGTGGTTGGTAAATGGCTTGTTTTTATTATGAAGGTAGCTCCAATATTACTTCCTCTATGAAAACTTCTTTGACTCCCACATGCAGACGTAGGTGCTGGTTCCATCACTCATGAATGATCCAATTGCATCTTGAATGTGCATCCATTACTACAAACGTTGTGTTGAATATTGTACTTAAGAGTCATTTTCGTGCCCCCCGCCCCCATTACACTGTGTGTGTGAGTGCATGGATCAAGTTTGGCCACCTTTATAAGCCCAGGGCTTAGCCAGATGCCCAACACAAAGTAGAGACTTGATTTGGGTTGGCTGACTTAATGAAAGAGAGAATGAATGAATGATTACATGCATGGCTCACCCCACAAGGGCTAGATCAGTGCCAGCTCTCCTGTGAAGTCTGCTCTGTCCCATCAGGAGAATGAAAGGTCCCCTCCTGTGATACAGCCCTCTGCCAAAATCCTCACCAGCCACCATCACGTTGTGAGTGCCACACAGGAGACTGCATGTCTTATTCCCCCTTGTCAAGCCATTAGCCCAGGACCTGGAACATAGTAAGAACTCAGGAGATGCTCTATTTCATCATCATTCTCTTCTTCCTCTTCATTATCGCTGTGCCCAGGGCAGCCAACATTTGGGATTTCATCAGAGTCAGGATGGGCGAAGGGTGTTCTAGATGCAGAGGGGCTGGGTTTAATGCCCCCACTACACATACAAATGCAGACCGTGGCAGGAGCCTCCGGAAGACTGTTCATAATAGCTACAGAAAATCAATATCCAGGAGAAGCTGTGAAAACGTAAGAAAACACAAAGTCCTTTACCTAGATGGATACTTGTAGGCAAGAGGGTCTGTGTCAGCTTGTGAGAACAACATCATGGGCCATTTTGATTCTGTTAGGAAGCTATAAATTGAGAGTTTTTGAACAAAGAAAAGCTTTGAAACCATTCCTGATAAAGCAGGAGGTCAAAATAATTATTGGATTAGTGCACGTATATTTGGAGCTATTTATAGAGTATGTTTGTATGTGAGGGAAAAAATCACAATATAATTTAGTGTGTGTTTACATGTGTCAGTTAGTGCTCTCAACCCTTTACATGTACTAACTCATTTAAAACATGCAACGACCCTGTAAAGTAGGTATTGTTATTCTCATTGTAAAAGGGAGACTCGGGTACAGTGAGTAACTTGCCCAAGGTCTCATGGCTATTAAGTGGTGAACTTGGATTTGTACCTGAGCAAGGACTTCAGAACTGATGTTTTCTGTGTATATAGAAGGGGTCTGTGGGTATTAGGAGTAACTGAGAGGCGTGTGCCTGCAGTGTGATTTTTTTTTTTAACATCTGTATTGGAGTATAATTGCTTTACAATGTCGTGTTAGTTTCTGCTGTATAACGAAGTGAATCAGCTGTATGTATACATATATCCCCATATCCCCTCCCTCTTGCGTCTCCCTTCCACCCTCCCTATCCCACCCCTCTAGGTGGTCACAAAGCACCGAGCTGATCTCCCCGTGCGATGCGGCTGCTTCCCACTAGCTTTCTATTTTACATTTGGTAGTGTATGCAGTGTGATTTTTAAAAAACATATGCACCGGTGCTTATTGAGCACGTGCTATTGGTCAGGTCCTGTGCTAGGTTCATAGGGTGATCCCAGAATGAATAGATGGCACAGTCCTGCTTTCACGGAGCTTACAAGGTGGTGGGGGAGAAGGTGGAACTAAAATAGATATTAAGGAGTTCAGTTCAGTTTCATAAACTCCTTTTACCATTGATTCTGTGTTAGATACTATATCCGGCCTGGAGAAATAAAAATGAGGAGGACATGATCCAGGTTTTCAAGATGTTCAGAGAGTGTCAGACGATGGGAAGTTTTATAATTAACACACCAAATGTCACATGCTTGTTCAACACCAACTTCCTCTCACTATAAACCCAAAGTCCACTGTGTTGAGCCCCTTGCATATTACCCTGGCCTCTGGCTACTTTGTTTTATCCTTTAGAAGGAATGTCCTTCCAAGTGTGGGTCTTGTCCTCAGTATCTGCTCTATCCAGTGGTTGGGACCATTCCATGCTCCAGCATTCCATGCTCCAGCCCACTGAACCTGCCTTATCCTGATGCGGTTAATCGGGCTGCTGGGAACATACGGGTTATTGTGTCTGCTAGATCCAACCGCCCCATTAGACAAAAGTGCCCCACTTACAGTTCCCTGCTATTTGGGGGCAGATACTAATCAGAACAGGAATAGTCACCTGACATGAGAAGACTTTACGTGTTAGCTGGCAGTGAAGCATGAAATAGCTTGTCCTGGAGGGTGAGCTGAATCCGTCAGACTTCTTCTCTGAGAAGTCAAACTGGAAGGACAGAAAAAATGGATTAGTTGGAAACAGAGAAAGAGGCCAGTTCTGTTGGTAGCGGAGCACTTAGTAAGAATTTAGAAGGTTGTGGTGGCTGCATGACTGCACGTTCTGCCAGATTGATCTTGGAGCTGAGATAGTCGTCAGTGCCTGGACTTCCTGTTGTGGGTCCCTGAAGAAAGTCCACGGACTTGAATCAGCTCCAGTGGTTCACTCTCCCTGGAAAGCAGAATTGGTGGATTGGATCATACCCCTTCCAGTTCTAGTGGGTGGGGATGAAGCAAAGGAGACAAATGTCCATAGGCTCTTCCTGGGGAAGCCTCCGTTGACCACTTGTTGATGATTATCCTCCCCTACACACACACACACACACACACACACACACACACACACACACACAAAAACACACACACACACACACACACACACACACACACACACACACGTCATTTCTTCTCCCTCTGCCCAACCTCCCCCCACGCTGTTCTCTCTGTTGAGTGGCAGCTAATGATTTTGACATGTGACTAACCTAGAAGGTTTTATTGGGTGTTCACTCTTCCAGAAATAGTGAAGCCACTTCAAGAGAGTCATATAGGAGTAGACTAATAAAGCATCTCTTAAGCAGCTACTGTGGGCCAAGGATGCAGAGATAAAACCACTGCCCTGCAGGACTTCCCAGGTTTGTGAGAGAAACAGCATTGTAAACCGACATTTACACGCTAGGGAGCCCTGAGCTTGGTGGAGGAAACACTGGGTATTGGGCAGGCAGTGAGAGTTAGTTAACTTGGCCTGGGGAGAGAGGACAGGTGTGAGTACGTGTCGTGGGGCTGAGCAAGGGAGGCTCCGGAGGAGGTGACAAATGAGCTAAGTCTTCAAAGATAAGTAGGGGTTCTCAAAGCCAAGGGTGGGAAGAGAAGGAGCCAGGGAATTCCTAAGGATGGGAACAGCATACGTGGAGATTCACGATGCAAGAGAAAGGGGCTGTTCTTAGAAGAGCAGACATGAGGCTGCGGAGATGGGCAGAAGAGAGGCTGTAAAGGAACTCTGATGGTCCCTTGAGGAGGCTGCCTTTTCCTGAACACTGTTGGAAGAGGACACTGACTGATTTTAAGCAGGGAATTGGCTGGCAAGTTTGGTGACAGTCTGGGTCCTGGATTGGGGTGGATGTCTGGTAGCAGGAACCCAGCAAATCTCTGCAGAGCTGCTGGAAGTTTATGAAGATGGGGCTGACTTGACCGAAGATGGTGTCCCAGGGAGTCATAGCTGTGTGAGTGGGAGTCGGGGTCTCCAGACATGGGTGAAATCCCCACTCTCTCATGGCTGCGGGTGACTTCTGTCATTACTCAGGGCTTCAGTTTTGTCATTTGAAAGTTGAAGAAGGGGCCTTGGGAGTATCAATTGTAAAAAACCTTGAGGTATTTTATTTTATTTTATTTTTTTGTGTGCTACGCGGGCCTCTCACTGTTGTGGCCTCTCCCATTGCGGAGCGCAGGCTCCGGACGCGCAGACTCAGCAGCCATGGCTCACGGGCACAGCCGCCCCGCGGCATGTGGGATCTTCCCAGACTGGGGCACGAACCTGTGTCCCCTGCATCGGCAGGCAGACTCTCAACCACTGCGCCACCAGGGAAGCCCAAGCTTGATGTATTTTAAAAGGCCACTCATATGCTGTGTGTCTATGATTTATGGGTTAATTATAAGTAGTTCAAGTTGTGTGTAGTGTATGTGTGTGTATATGTACATTTGTGTATGTGCTTGTGTGTGTGTAGATGGAGGAACATATGTGCAGTTTTGTGGGTGGGCCTGAGAAATAGAGGGGACCCCAGGTGTAGCTCAAAGGTAAGTGGAAACACTCCCCACTGAAAAGCCTGATTCTCACTCTTGATAAGACTGAAACCATCTCCTCCCTGGAGAACATCCCAAAGTCGAGCTGGGCAGACTCCACACCGCCCCAAGTTCTCATGTTTGAGCAGAAGCCTCAGGTGGAAGCAGGGTATGGAGCGTTCATCCACACTTTCGTTCCTATAATTAGAAGAGTCTTTCAGAGACACAGAGCTTCTCTGGACAGGAATGCCACTTAGGGTGCTACTGACCCACATCCCCTGCCCCTCCCTGCTTGCAAATCCTGGAGACAGGAGCTTGCGTCCTCCCCAAGAGCTGGTCTCATCTCTCAAGCTCTCCCCTTCCCGACTCACTCTACGCCCACAAGCCTCTCTTCCTTTTCTTATTTGGTTTGGTTTTGAGTGACGTACTCCCTCCTTCTTCCGTTGGGGCCTTTCTTCCCTTACTGTTCTGTCTCTGGAGCATCTGTTTCTGCTCACTTTGCCCAGCTGAGTCCCACTCGTGTTTCATGCCCGCCCCACATTCAGCCATCCTCCCAGCAGCCTTTCCTAACCCTTCACGCCGACAGTCCGCCCAGTTTACCTACTGGGAAGCTCCCTGTCCCCCCTGGCAACGGGGAGTTGCTTATAGAATCAATTTTGTAACTTTGTTTGTTTAATATCTGTCTGTCCCCATAGACCAGTGGTTGTCAACATATGGTGATTTTGTTCCCAAGGTACATTTGGCAACATCTGGAGATATTCTTGGTTGTCACAACTGGTAGGTACTAAGCCATGGATACTGCTACATTCCCTACAATGCAAAGGACAGTCCCCTCCCAACAAAGAATTATCTGGCTCAAAATGTCAGAAGTGCCGTGGTTGAGAAACCTGGCCATAGACTGTGGGCTTGATAGGGAGAGAGACCTTAGCTACTATTTTCATAACCTCACGTCCTGCATTGGGCCCCAAGCACATGGACTGGCTTGTAGTGGATGCTCAATAAATATCTGTGGACTATTACACACACACACACACACACACACACACACACACACACACACACACACCCTGGGATCAGTCTTGTGCACAAACTCATACAAGCCTCTCTCCCAATGGCCACTTCTGTTCTTCCATATGCAGGACGCTGCACGCTTAGATTGTGATTCTAATGTAAAGCTACACCTTACATGTACATGCCTCATTCTAGCTAATATATAGTTCACTGCTTCCTTAACAATTAGGTCCTCTTAGTGGCTTCCACCTCCCCCCGACACTGATCCCACACCCACACTCACGTAGATATACCTGTGTATGTACACCTGACCAGGGACCTGGCATGCTCTCCCTCACCTGCACCTTGTCTCCCGAGACACGTCAGCTCTGCAGCAGAGGCTTTCTCTTTTTTATCCCATAAGACAGGTGCAAAGCAACAGGCCTGCACAGACACACATATGAACACACACTAGTACTGAGGACGAGAAGACAGGATGCGGGGGAGTGTGACACGGAGGGAGGCCTAGTGCACTTAACAAAACCTCCCTGTGGTCCCATCCAAGCCATGGGACTGTGAAATGTATGCCCCTAAAACTAGATCTGAAACCAGACTTCAAGCAAAGGTAGCAAATCCAACTCCTATTCAAGCCTCTGTCTCTCTGTCTCTCTCTCTAACATACACACACACACACACACACACACACACACACATCCCTCTACAAATTTTCTTTTCTAACAAAGTCAAACGGCAGAAATAATTTTAATCAGCATCATGCCAGTGCAGGCTGAGGGTGAAATAGGATATTAATGCTTTTATCTCTGCTGGGGACATGGCTGACTTTACCACTGATTCTGTTCGAAGTCGCACCCCAGGTGTGTTCCCATAGCATTTCTGCATTAAGCAGCTGCGAAACCAGATCTAACATCTTTTATTATCTCGGCAAAGCTGCACACACCGAGTGGTGGGCCATAATAAAAAGATCCAATACCCCATTAGCACAGCTAATATTTGACTTCTAAACTCAAGTGGAAAATGAAACTCAGTGCCCGGAGAGGAGCAGGGAAGGGGATGCGACGTCGGGGACCTGAACCGCAATTCCTTCTTGTTCTGCAGCACTTTACAGTTTACAAAGCCTCACACATGCATCTTTTCACTGACTTTTCACCGCTGCCCCCTGGTGTGGGCATTATGGTCCCTACTTCCTAGAGGGGTAGCTGAGGCTTGGAGAGGTCAAGTGACTCATCCAGACCCCACGTGGCCCAACTCCGGGCAGTTGTGGTCAGTGAAGTAGGAGTCACAGTAGCTTTTAATCCATGTGGGTTCTCTTTTCTTTTCCATCCTCTGGCTCAAACTTTCAGTGTTCTAATGAGAATTTTCTAAACAGAAAATATGATTTCTGTTTCACATGAAGGGGAGCCTACCTTCCTGCCTTCCTTCTTTTCTCCCTCCTAACAAAAATTTCTTGAACCCGCACTACCTACTATATGCCCTAGATCCTGTGCTGGATGCTAGGGATGGAGCATCTCAGGTGGGGACTGATGTGGTCCCTGTCATCACGAAGCTTCCCATTCATCTAGCAGGAGGGACAGGGTGGTGTTTCAAAAAACAGAGGAACAGAGAAATACAAGGAGCTAGAAGAATTGAGGGGATGTGAGGGCGATAGGTTAGGGAAGTCTTCCTAAGGAAATGACATCAAAGCTGAAGTTCATGTGGGGATCAGTTATGAGCAGGGGAAGAGATGGAGAGTTTTCTAGAAGAAATATCATGTACAAATGCTGAGAAGTGTAAGAGGGCATGCTGACTTGAGTCTCTGAGAGCAGTTCATTGTGGCAGGAAGGGGAAACTGGTAGTAAGTTGACCCGCAAATTGGGCAATGGCTAGACCTCAAGGCGGGTTAAGGGACGGAATTAAGAGGCTGTTGTGACAGTACAGGTGAGAGTTGCTGGTGGCTGTGGGAAAGGAGAGGACTTTCTCAAGCTTTTGTGTATAAATAAATCCCCAGAGGAAAGCAGATTCTGATTCAGTAGATCTGGGGTGGAGCCTGAAATTCTGCCTTTCTAACAAGCTCTCAGGCGATGCCCAAGAAGTGGACCACAGAACACACCTGAGGAAGAAGGCCTAGCCTGTGCTGTCTGAGTTGGTGGCTGCTAGCCACATGTGGCTACAGAACAACTAAAACGTGGCTGGTTCAAACTGAGATGAAACCACAATGTAAAGTAGGCACCGATTCTGAAGACTTTGATAGGAAAAAGAAGAAAAAAGGAATGTAAAAATGTCCTCTTCGTAATTGCTTTATGCTTGCATGTTGAAATGGTAAAATTTTCGATATATGGGGTTAAATAAAATGTCATTAGGATGAATGTCACCTGCTTTTACATTTTGAATGTGACTACAATAATATAAGTTACAGATGTTGATTACATGTTAACCTATTTGGGATAGATCAGTTTAAAGAAAATGATTCCTAAATTTGACTCTGTTTCTTTTCACTTCTCTAAATGTGGGTACTAGGAGATTTTAGATCACATATGTGGCTCACATTCTGTTTCTACTGGACTGCACTGCTCTGGGCCAGCCCTCTGCCATGGTTAATTTGCTTACTATTCCTTTAATACATGGGGCACCCTCCTACCCTGAGACCTATATCCACTGTTCCTCCTTCTTAGAAGGACCTTCTAGTTATTAATATTTGCCAGCTAGTTCATCAGACAGTGTTGATTCACCTCGAGCAGAGATTCCTAATTTTGGAACCACCAGAGGAAATGCTAACCTAACCCTAAGTGATTCTGATTTAAATACTTCACTCCCGGTGATTCTCATGTGTATTAAAGGCTGAATACACTGAGGGAATATTAACACAAGATGGGAATTTAGACTTAATCTCACTCTTATTTTAAAAATGGCTAAACCAAACCTCAGAGATAGATATTAGTTAAGATCACACCGTAGCCTAAGTTTCTTGATTCTCATCACTAATCCATCTCTCCTTTGTAGCCTAGTGTGAACGTCATTCACACTGGCCCATCCTTGAGTTCCTTTTACAATGGTATTTGTATTTGAATTTCTTTATCACACCTGGAAGGAAACTGTAGAGTATTGAGGGCCTGGAGAGATGGAAAAATACCTCCTTCTAGGACCACCACCTCTGAGAGCTAGCAAGGGGCCAAGGCCATATACCAAGTGGAGAAGTGCCCAAACAGTGCTGAAACAAAATGGTGGCCTTTTTCAGTACATACACACACTGGCAAAGTCAGAGCTTTACCAACACACACATCCCCAGGGATGACTTTATGTGTAACTTCATTTGTGCATTACGGCAAAAGCCCAGGGCCCTTTATAACCATGAGGCTGCTGGTTGAATTGTCCATTGGGCCCCAGGGATAGGTCCCTCCTGGGACTCCTGACACTACCACACCTCACACCTGGTTTGCCAAAGCCCGGTTTTGGTTACAGTTCATATACAAAGCTGGTCTCTTGTGAACTGAGCAAGAATTCTCTTCTGCTTGCTTCTTGTGATCTCTGAGGAATTACCCTGATTATAGTCTCCTGAGGAATCTCAGTAGATCTCTAGACAGCTTTGGTGGCAGCACAGCAACTCAGGCCTTCCCTTGAAGGATGTACCTTCCACATTCTCTGTGGGTTCATATTTTAAGGTTTGACACAATATATTTAGAAGATTCTTCATTCATTCTAATTTCCCCTAAACACCCCTCTGGGCAGGAGAAAGTGTTTGTAGAAATGTTGCCTAATGAATCCTACTAAGTCAGAAGGTAGTTCAAGGCTGACGTTTGATGGGACAGTTTGCACCTGGATATCATCACTCCAGTTTCATACAATTCAGACCTGGGAAGGGCTTTAGAAGTCCCTGTGTTTAATCTCCTTATCATACAGATATTGGCCCAGAGGTGGGGTGCCTTAGTCAAGGCTATAAAGGTAGTTAGTGATGGAGCAGGAAAGAGCTCAATATCTAGACTTCCAGCTGTCTTCACAGCCACCAGTGCAATGGTGTTGACATAAGGTCCAGCCAAAGATAAAATCAGTGTTTCTCAGCTGACCAGCAAAACCAAATGAGCAAAGCACTACTCTTGCCCTCGAAAGGCTTAAATTCAGTATGAATTTGTAAGTGCAATTCAGTATGAATATTGCAAGTATAAGTGCAATATAAGTGGGGCTGTGATTCTCAGTGCTTTTCTTTCTCATCTGGTGATATGCACTTTCATCCTTGGAGGATTTTTGTCTTTTATTGATGTATCTCTATAACACCTCTGTCCAACAGAAAGATAATGAGAGCCAGAAATGCTAGCCACATTTATAATTTTCAATTTTCTAGTAGTCACATTAAAAAAGTAAAAAGGGGCTTCCCTGGTGGCACAGTGGTTGAGAGTCCGCCTGCCGATGCAGGGGACATGGGTTCGTGCCCGGGTCTGGGAAGATCCCACATGCCGCGGAGCGGCTGTGCCCGTGAGCCATGGCCGCTGAGCCTGCGCATCTGGAGCCTGTGCTCCGCAACGGGAGAGGCCACAACAGTGAGAGGCCCGCGTACCGCAAAAAAACAAACAAACAAAAACAAAAAACAAACAAAAAAACCCAAAAAAGTAAAAAGAAGCTGGTGAATATAATTTTAATAATATATGTGATTTGAATGAATATGTCCAACATGTTATCATTTCAATATGCAATCAATAGAAAACAACCTTAATGAGATATTTTACATTCTTTTTTCATACTAAGTTTTTGAAAAAAAAAAAAAAACTAGAGAAAAGAGTCCAAAGAAACAGGTAAAATTAACTTTACTACTATAGTTCAGTGTGTATTTTATGTTTACAGCACAGTTCAGTTTGGGGTGGTTCCGTTTCTGTGCAAAAATGCCACGTGTGGCCAGTGGCTACCATATTGCACGGTTTCGCTCTAGGGCTTAGAAAAGTGCCTGGCACATAGTAAGAACTCAAAATATTTTTGAATGAATGAATGGATTGGAAAGGCCCACCTCACCAATCCCCTAGTATAGTCCAATAGTGTCAGAGAAGGGGAAACAAGGCAAGAGGATACAGTGACTCACTCTGTAGTAGTTCACTCAGTTGCCTTCCTCCAGGACTAGGAAGTAAGTGTGGCACCCAGCCAGGGAGCAGGCCTGGCCTACCCTTGACCATGGTTACCCCAGTGCTCAGCACAACCCTGACATATAACAGGTGTCCAGTAAATGTGTGTTGAGGGAAAGGTCACCTCACTAATTGGTAAGAGAGCAGAGGAAAGCAGAGGCTCCTGCCTCCTGCCCAGGGCTCTTTTCATTGTATCCTGCTGTCATGAAAATTGATTTATGTTCGGGACCTGGAAAAGTGTATAACAATTGCATCAAGTACATGCTGCAGGGTGCAGCAGGGTGCAGATGCCGAGGCACCAATTACCGTTTAAATTTCTTTGTGAATATGTGTCCAGTGGGCACAGTCGGAACTCATTGTGTCGGGACCTGAATTGGCCAGCAGTTGGGATGCTGGATGTCATTTACATAGAAGACAGGAGCCTGCTCCCTAGTTTCTTTCAAACAAACATATGCTTTGGGATGTACCTGGGGCTCCCTGGACTCCAAGCCACAGGGCGTCAGCGCTGGGAAAGCGTGCCTCAGATACCCACTGTCCCTTCATCATATGTGTCTCCGTCTCCCCATCCTTTAGGGCCCAGACAAGGGGAACCCCTGTGACCGCTTCCCAGATCTGTCCTGTGCAGGGAGGAACCCCTCTTCCTCCTCTAGCTGAGACAGAGCAGAGTTCCCATCTCTCCAACTGCTCTTACTGGTTTCCACTGTGTCTCCCAGCGAGACTGCATTATTGTGTCTCAGAATCAAATAACTCGTAACTATAAAATGTCTGAGTTCAAAGGCATCTTGCTTGTCTTCTAAAGCCGTTTCTCAAACTTCAGGTATTTGCATATCCCCTCATGACCTTTGTTGTTGCCATCCTCCCATTACCAGGGATTTGTTTCCTTCAAAGCTTTCTGCTTTCTAAAGTTAAATAAATTTATTTCCGAAGGAAAGCAATAATAGCTTTGAAAACACAAGCGTGCATATTACAGATATACTCCATATGAAAAATAAATATATAGCTATTTGACTGTAATCAAAATATATTTAATATTTCCACGTAGCCTCGCAGTCTCTCTGCATCTCCTAAAACCAGCTGTGCCTCCGTCAGTGATACATGTCTCACTTTTAGAACATTTTTCTTTCCCTAGGGCAGCACCCTCATCAGACAGAGAAAAGACTGAGGCTCAGGGAGAGGCACACTCTGTCTGTCACCAGGACGGCCTTACAGAGATTTGGGGGCAGAGCTGGCTTGGCACCCAGACTCGCTGGTTCTGAGACCAAAACTCTATCAGCATATTCTGCTGTTGAAGCAGCCAGTGGTGAACTCGGCGCCTCCATCTGATGTTACAAGAAAACAAAGGCTTTCTTATAACAAAGGCTTGTTATAAGAAAACAAGTCACAGGTTCGAATCCCAGCTGCACACTTGGGGCTGCGTGAGTTCATGCCAAGAGCTTCATCCTCCCCAGTCTATGCCTTTCAGGAAATGGGGTTGATGCACATCCTGGAGTCATAGAAACGTTTGCATTTGTAAACTGGCTCATGAAAAACTGCTTCACACACTAGCCTGGTGCTGCCCAATAGAAATGTAAAGCAAGCTACCTAGGTCCTTTGAATTTTATAGTAGAGATATTTTTTAAAAAAAGAATAAAAAGAAATAGGTAAACCTAATTTTAATAATATAGTTTATTTAACCCGTAATCTCCAAAATATTCTCATTTCGACATGTAATCAATTTAAAAGTATTAATGAAATAGTTTCCCATTTTTATATATTTTCAAAATCCAGTGTGAATTTTATATTTTAAAGCATATCTCAGTACAAACTCTAGATTTCCCTAGAAAAACATGATCGAAATTTAGATTTCATAAAACTTACACAATTAAAAAAATAAATTAATATAGCTGACTTTCCCAAACGTCCTTAAAATTGTTCCATGAACTAAACTGAATGACCTTTCAAATGTAAATTTAAATTATATAAAATAAAAACATTTCCATTCCTCATAACACTGGCTGTATTTCAAGCTCTCAATAACCACACGTGGCTGCCATATTGGAAAACAGGTCTAGCATTTTATGTTGCTTTTATATTTATTTCCTTATAAAATAGCCATTATATGTATGCTGAACTTGAACATCTTCAAAATACTTGTACCTGCGATGGTTTATTTGCTGACACATTACAGCCACTGATGAGACAGGCTGGATAGGTATTGACATCCCCATCGTAGCGATGGCAGAACTAATGCTCAGGAAGGTTAAATGACTAGTTTAGTGCCACACAAGTAGCAAATGGCAGAGCCAAGTCTGGAATTCAGGCTTGACAATTTCTCAAACAGGGCTTTGCTCAGAATCCTTAATGAAAATTCCGAGTTCACCTACTACGTTTTTGAAAAGCAGTCTGATTTGAAGACCCACCTACCAAGTTTATTCCTTTAAAATACCTGTTTTATCAAACAGTTGTGTTACATGTTAATAGTTTGAGCCCATCTCTGTGGTTTTTTTTTTTTTCTTTTTAAGCTAAAGGGAAGGGAGATGAGGTTATTGCCAAATGCTGAACTAATTAGCTCCGCTGTAGGTTTACTTAGAAGGTTCATTTTAGCAGGTGTATTATTTAAGCATCAGATAACTGATTTGTTAATAACTCTTTTTCTTCCTCTAGTGAGTATAATTTTCTTCTCTGGGGTTCAAAGAGGTAAAACTTTCCCCACACAGAGACCTGACGGTAATGTTCAGTCTTTGATAAGGTTTATTCTTACACCAGTTTTTCTGGTTTTCTTTCCCTGTTCTTTTTCTCGCCCCCAGGTTGCAGGGTGTGTGGGAGTACTAATCTATATAGAATCTTTTTCTTTCTCCTCTGTTTGTCTTCCTTTGACTGTTTTCTCTTGTGAAGGCAAATACAATAATAACATCTTACTTTCTAAAGCTCTTTTCATCCTGATCGAGTTCTGAGCACCACAGAACACACTGCATTTCAAACCTTATGGAAATGCAGTCTTACAGGTTACAAATTTAGACAACATGAAAAGTCAGACATGCAGGGCTCTTGAAACACATTAATTCACTCACAACATGCCCCGTCCTCTGAGCAGCTACAATTAATCGTCTCTGAGCTATGCCAAGCCTTTTGCTCAAGGTAGCACAGACCTCGTTAAGAGAAAGGGAATGATGTTTATTTATGTGTCTACATTTCCATGTGATTATTGGGAGCCCACGCAGATCTGTTGGGTCCATACCAGCGATGTTGGATGAGGAGCTTGTATTCTCGCTGCAGTTTTGACTACGAACCAAACGTTTGCATCTTTTTTTTTACAGCTCACTTCTCCTGTTCTTTCTCTCCAGGGCTAAGGAGTCCATGTTTCTTTTATAAACTGTACAAAGACTGCCCATAATAATGTAGAAGAATACAACGCAAACCCCTACCATCTTGTGTGAAGTCCTGCTTCGGCAATAGCCTGTCTCATCTCAAACCCTGGACACCTCTAACCCACACTGCCCAGCCTACTCCCTTGGCCACCTGGGCTCTCTGCCCTCAGCCACACTGGGATTTTTACTTGGACCAAGTTCCTTCCCATTCCCAGAAGCATTCTTCTTACACTGTTCTTCTATCAGCTCTTCTGCTGCTGGCTTCTAATTTCTCAGGTCTTGGCTCAAACAGCATCTTCTCAGCTGGACCTGTTCTGCTAACCTGCCACTTTTTATCATGTTTTCCTGTATTATTGTTTCTCTTGCAACTCTCTACTATGTGCTTTCTGCTGTTGTTCATTTGTATAAGGGTTTAGTGTCTAGTCCTCTCCATTGGAGTGCAATGCTAGCCATAACATTGAGTGTGTAATGGAACTCCCAGGAGACTATTCTCTTCAGCTGCATCATCACCCTTGCAAAAGAGAGACTGTGGGGTTACTCACAGTGGTTTTACTACAAACGTCAGTGTTTAGGGTTCAAGAGTAATTTCTAAATCTGTCATCCATGCTGGCATGTAATTTAAAGAGCAGCAACTGTTTCCCTGTCTCCTCCAGCTCATGGCTGGAGAAAATCATTGCTCAGTTGGTCAGATTGATCAGGGAATATGGCAGAAGGATTTTGAATCACTAACTTCTCCATCCAACTACTTGACATTATTTTTGCCATTGGTATCCTCTCTGGGACCGTCTTACTCAGCTCTTCTATTTGTAGTTAATTTCTTTTTTAAAAAAATATTTATTCATTTGGCTGTGCTGGATCTTAATTGCATCACACGGGATCTTCGTTGTGGCCTGTGGGATCTTTAGTTGTGGCATGTGGGCTCTTAGTTGCGGCACGAGGGATCTAGTTCCTTGACCAGGGATCGAACCTGGGCCCCCTGCATTGGGAGTGTGGAGTCTTAACCACTGGACAACCAGGGAGGTCCTTGTAGTTAATTTCTTTAAACTGTATATAATGGAAAGGGAACCCTAAAATTAAAAGGAATCAATGTAAGTCCCTTTCAATGTACCTTAGTCCTAAATTAAGAGGCAAGCTGATTTCCAGGAGAAGAAATGAACTTGTATTACAGTACAGCCATGTAAACTTTGTGGGAGAGAGGGAGATGGAGGTCAGGAAACAGAAAATTTACCATTGTCTTATGTCAGAACTTCTAAAGTCCATTTATGTATATTGTCTCATCTAATCTTCAGATCAAGCTGGAACAAAGGTTATCATCTGCATTTTCTAGATGAAGAGTGTAGGACACAGACAGGAAAGTAAAGACCTATTTGGGAAGATTCTTGGGTTGCTGTATGTACCATAAAGGGTGTGTGTGTGTGTGTGTGTGTGTGTGTGTGTGTGTGTGTGTGTGTGTGTGTGTGTGTGTGTGTGTATTTCACGTGGGTTTCAACTCAAGTGTTTACTTGATCTATTGGTCATAACTGGACAGAACTGAACTGTTAGGAAGGATTCTGAGGCTGTGTCAGAGTTTAGCCAGAATGCTGATTGATCAATAGTGTCTGTCAGGGAACTAGCCATGGTGGTGGTAAAAAGGCAGAACACATGCCTTATCATTTAAAAACTTGGGAAATTCCAAGTTCCAAAGTACTAGACATCTGTGTCATCTGGATTTTGAGTCATTGAGACACCGGGATCCTATTTCTGACTTCTCCAATAATTAGCAGCATGGTCTTCAAAAGGTCATTTCCTTCTTAAAGGTCATTATGAGTCTGTAAAATTTGAGTATTGTAGTAGACAATTGATAAGGTTTTATCCAGCTGAAATAGTCTTTGATTTTATAGGAAGTTTATAATGACTAAATCCTTAGAACATGCACACTCTTATATAATGGCATATTCCATCCTGATAGACCAGTACATTTTCTCCTCTTTTTCACTCAGATAGGTTACTTAAATAGGATACTTACTTGTATAAACAACATAACTATTTAAAATGCCAGTATTGACTCATTTTGTGTAAAATTTGAAGATGTGTTTTCCCTAACAGTTATCGGAAGCAGTCTGATTCTCATTTCTTCTTATTTTTCATGGTGATAGCAGTTGACCTACACAATGCATTCTGTACACTGAGCATATGCTGGTGATCATGCAAGTAGCACAGTAAAGGATCATAGAAGCGAACTATATGAAAAGAGAATCAAAAGGCCCTACAATTCTTGAAGTTACCCGGAATTTTTCTCCCTTGTATGACAAAAATAAAACCTTTTCATCATAGAAGGATTAAGACAGAGAAGAAAGAAGAAACACTCAGCTTGCATGTGTAGTCCCTGATAGCAGAAACTATGTCTGTCTTGCCAACCATTGTATCTCCAGTGATTTGTAGAACGTCTGGGACTAATTAATAGATAGATTCTGAATTTATGAATAAGTAAATGAATGCTGGCTAGAAGAAAAAAATTAAACTCACCTAATCCTGAACCACAGAGATAACCACTGTTAACAGGAGGTGTACCCCCACCTAGACTTTTCACTGACAAACATATACATATTCATTTTAAAAAATCAGCTTTATTGAGTATAGTTTATGTATAATAATAGGCATCAAGCTTAGGGTACAGTTTAATGAGTTTTGACAAATGTATACAATCATGCAACCACAGCTACAGTCGAGATGATTTTCTTCATCCCCAGTAAATCTCGTGACACTTCGTAGTCAATCTTTTGTCCCTCCTTCTGGCCCCTTGCAACCGCTGATCTGATTTCAAACTAACCTGGAATCACACAGTATGTAGTCTTTTATATCTGGCTTCTTTCATATGGCATAAAGCCTTTGAGATCCGTCCATATTGTTGTGTGTCATTAGTTTGTTCCTGATCCCTTTGTTGGTTATGTAACAATTTGTTCATCCATTCACCAGCTGATGGATGTTGAACTTTCCAGTTTTGACTATTGTTATGAAGCACTTAGCATTCCTGCTCAAGTCTTTATATGGACATATGTTTTCCTTTCTGTTGGGTAAATATCTAGGAATGGAAATGCAGAGTTAAATTTTAACTTTATACGAAATTGTTGACTGTCTTCCAAAGTGGTTGTATTATTTTGCATTCCCACCAGCAATGTGTGAGAGCAAAACTCGCGGTTGTCTTTCTTAATTTTAGTCATGCTAAATGGGCATGTAGAAGTATCTCATTGTGGTTTTAATTTGTATTTACCTTCTGACTAATGATGTTGACTATCCTTTCCTGTGTTTATTTTGCCATCTGTATATTATTTCTTAGTGAAGTGTCCAGATTATTTTTTTCTTTTTTTAAATCTAGTTGTTCATCTTTCTGTAATGGAGTTGAATGGGTTATTTATATATGCTGGTTACAAGTCCTTTATCAGATGTATACTTATCACATATTTTGCCCAGTGTAGAATTTGCCGTTTCATTTTCATTACAGTGTCTTTTTAGGAGCAAAGAATTTTAATGTTGATGAAGCCCCCATTTGAAAATTCTTTATGGTTTCTCTTTTTGATAGCCTATGGATGAAATTTTTCTCTAACCCAAGGTTACATGGATTTCCTTCTATTTTATCTTCTAGAATTACTTTTTAGCTCTTACATTTAATTTATGATTCATTTTGAGTTAATTTTTGTGACTGGTATGAAGTAAGAGTTGAGGTTCATTTTTTAATATGGACATATCCAATTGTGCCAGTAACATTTGTTTGAAAGGATGATACCTTTCCCCACTGAATTACCTTGGTTCCTTTGTCAAAAATCAATTAACCAATTATGTCTGAATCCATTTCTGATATTCTGTTCTGTTCCATTGATTTAAATGTTATCCGTATGCCAAAACAGTCCTGTCTTAAGACTGCAGCTTTACAAATAACTCAATTTCATTTCTTTTTATGTCTGAGTAATATTCCATCGTATATATGTGCCACATCTTCTTTATCCATTCATCTGTTGATGGACACTTAGGTTGCTTCCCTGTCCCTAGAGTCTGTCATACAGAGTGAAGTAAGTCAGAAAGAGAAAAACAAATACCGTATGCTAACACATATATATGGAATCTAAGAAAAAAAAAAAAAAGGTCATGAAGAACCTAGGGGTAAGACGGGAATAAAGACACAGACCTACTAGAGAATGGACTTGAGGATATGGGGAGGGGGAAGGGTAAGCTGTGACAAAGTGAGAGAGTGGCATGGACATATATACACTACCAAACGTAAAATAGATAGCTAGTGGGAAGCAGCCTCATAGCACAGGGAGATCAGCTCGGTGGTTTGTGACCACCTAGAGGGGTGGGATAGGGAGGGTAGGAGGGTGACGCAAGAGGGAGGGGATCTGGGGATATATGTATACGTACAGCTGATTCACTTTGTTATATAGCAGCAGCTAACACACCATTGTAAAGCAATTATACTCCAATAAAGGTGTTAAAAAAAAGACTGCAGCTTTATAAAGCGTCCAAACAAGTAGTTTAATCTTTCAACCTTTTTTCAAAATCGTTTTGCTTATTCTAGGTTGTTTGTGTTATTTGCAATTTCCACAAAAAATGATTATTTGGATTTATATGAACCTATTTATTAGTGTGGGGAGAATTGACAGCTTAAAAATATTGTCTTCTGATTCATGAACATGATACATATCTCCCTTTATTCACATCTTTAAAAAATTTTTTTCAGCAATATTTTCTAATATTCAGTGTACAGACATTTCCATGTTTTGTTAAATTTACCTCTAAGCACTCAAGCTTTTTGATGCCATTATAAATTATACGTGTGTGTGTATATATATATATATATATATATATATATATATACACATATATATTTTTTAAATTTCACTTTCTAACTGTTCATTGCTGGTGTATAGAGAAACAATAAAAACTATTTTGGACATTTATCTGGTATTATTCAGATTAAGAAATTTATATTTCTTTCCTAGTTTGCTGAAAGTTTTTTTTTTTGAATCACCAATAAATATTGGATTTTTTCAAATGCTTGTTCTACATTGGTCAAGATAGCATGGATTTTCTTATTAGTATATTAACAAGAATGTTAGTATATTAAGATGATAGATAACATTGATAGATTTTGGAATGTTGTTACACAATAAAGAATTTGTCTGATCTTTGTACCTCGTTCCTGGAATGGAACTTCTAACCTTGGTAATTTCCTGGTTGATAGAAGTGTCCTGTTATTCATGGTGAGTCCCTGGGAATGTACCTGAATTTTTGCTAATGAGGTGATTCATGAGGAGTTCCTAGATATATAGTTTCAGAGTGGAAGCTGGCCTTGATGGAAAGACCACTATGGTATTAAGAGGCTTGGGGTTTTAAGCCAGCTGATGTCAGCCTGACTTCTGGGGAGAGAACAGGAGCTGGAGATTGAGTTCAATAGCATGCCGAGTGATTCTATCCATCATGCCTATTTAATGAAATCCCAATAAAAATTCTGGACACCAAAGTTTCGTTGAGCTTCCTGGTTAATTAACACATCAATATGACAGGAGGGTGACATGCCCTGACTCAATGGAGAGAGAACATGAAATCTTCATGTTCAGCATCCCTCCAGACTTCATTCTATAAGTCACTTCTTTTGGCTGGTCCTGATTTGTATCCTTTATAACAAAACTGAAATTATTAGAAAAGCACTTTCCTGAGTTCTGTGAGTCATTCTAATGAACTACTGAACCCAAGAGGATAGTGCAAACCCTTGAATTTGCAGCCAGTTGGTCAAAAGTACAGGTAGCCTGGGGAGCCTGCAATTTATGGCATGTGTCTGAAGTCGTGGCAATCTTGTTAGGCACTGTGCTCTTAACCTGTGAAGTCTGTGCTAACTCAGGGTAGTAAGTGTCAGAATTACATTGTGATATTGAAAATGTTGAACTAATTTTTTATTCCTGAAAAAAAAATTCCACCTACTCATAAAGACTTATCCTTTTAAAATATCACTGAATTCATTCTGTTAATATTTTATTAAGGAACTTTTCATCTATGCTCATGAGAGATGTTGTTCTATATCCTTCTTTTCCTTTAATGTGTTTTAATGGTTTTGATGTCAGGGTAAGGCTATATTCATAAAACATATTGGTAAGTGTTATCTCTTTCTATATTTATCTGAAGTGTTTGCGTAGGATTGGTACTATTTCTTGCTTAAATATTTGGTTGAATTCATCATTAAAGTTACATGGGCCTGGACTTTGATTTGTGGGAAAGTTTCTAAGTATGGATTCAAGAACTTTAAATAGATATAGTGTTCTAGTTATCTATTTCTTCTTCAGTGAGCCTGTAGTTTGTGTCATTCTAGTACTTAATACATTTAATCTTAGTTGTCAAAATTTTTGTCACAAAGTTATTTGTGATGTGATATTCTCTTATTATTCATTTAATGACTGTAAGATCTATAATGATGTCCCCTTTTTCATTCCTGATATTGATAATTTCTGTCCTTCTACATTCCTGTTAAATCTGGCTAGGGTTCTGTCAAATTTTGCTCCTTTCAAAAAATCAGATTTTTGTTTTATTAATTTTCTCAATTATTTGCTTGCTTTCTATTTCTTTGATCTTCATTCTTAACCTGAGTGTTTCCTTTTTTTTTTCTACTTACATTAGATTTTCTTTGATCTTCTTTTTCTAGTTTTCATGTCTTTTTTTATGTATTTTTTAGCTTTTATGTATTATGCATTGACTTGAGACCTTTCTTCTTTTCTAAAATAAGTGTATAATGCCATAAATTTCAGTCTAAGCACTGGTTTACCTGGATCCTACAGTTTTGTCTTTTTTTTTTATCTTCACTCAATTCAGAATGTTTTTTAACCTCCTCTGTGACTTCTTCTTGGACTCATGGATTATTCAGATGTGTGTTGTTTAATTTCAAATATTTGAGGATTTTTTGGAAAACATTTCTGTTTTCTAGTTTAATTTCATTTTTGTCAGAGAATGTACTCTGTAAATTTTCAATCACTTTAAGTTTATTTAGATTTTTGGGATGCCTAGAATGTTACCTAGCACTACATTTTTACTTGAAAGAATATGGATTCTGTTGCTGTCCTGTGCTAATATTCCTTTGACGGCTACTTTATTTGATTTTTAATATAGATACTTCAAACTTCTGTTTAGTGTTACCATGGTATACTTTCTTCCCATTCTCTTACTTTAACCTTATCTTGGCTTTATAGTTAATTGTTTGTAGGCATCATACAGTTCAGTCTTGCTATTTGCTATACAGTCTATTATGTCCTTTTTTTTTTTTTGGAGTTTGATTGTTTATATTTAATTATGGATATGGATAGCTTTATAGCTAATGTTATGCTATTTGCTTTCTATTTGTACCATCTGTTCTTTGTTCACTTTTTCTTGTTTACTTTTCTTTTTTTAATCAAGCATTTTCTATGATTTTATTTAGCCTCTACTATTTGTTTACCAGTTAATCGTCTTTTTCATTTTTTTAGTGATTAGTTGCTCTAGGGTTTATGGTATACATCTTGAACTTATTACAGTTTATCTTCAAGTAATACTGTATCAAGTTACGTATTATATAAAAGCTTTGCAATAGCATACTTCCATTTCCCTTATTCTGGCCTTCGTGCTGTTGTTTTCATAAATTTTTACTTCTGCATATGTTACAAACTCCACAAAACACTGCTAACATGTTTTCTTTTAAACAGATAATTATCCTTTAACAATATTTAAAATTATGTAAAAAAAGGGACATACACGAAATGTATGTGAATTATTAATTTTAAAATTTATTTCCTAAGGCATGGCCTTGCATTATAATTTAGTTCAGTTACCTTCACCTTCCTCATCTTCAACTTCCGTGACTTAGAAAAATGTTAAAGGGTCCTTTTAAAACAGGGGTCTTGACAGTACTTTTGATAGTGCATCGCTAGCAGTAAAAATATCATAAATATATATATATGTAATATATTTATTCATAAATGTTATACATGTCTATACTTATAGAATTCATTCATCATCATGTACATACATAAGAAAAATAAACTCCAAAGAATAAAAAATAGAAATAGAATTCTAGTATCTTCTTCTCAAAACTCATAATGGATTATCTTTGCATCTCTAAGATGTATATTACCCATGTCAGAGACTGCTATTCTCAAATATAAAGTGGGATAAAATATGGCATGGACAGGCAAGGTAATGGACTTATTGACATCTATGGCAACTCAAAAAGGAGCAAAGTTATCACTCACATGTTATATCTAAGGAAACTGAGGCACCCACCTAAGATCCCATATTAGATAGAGAGGAGTACAATTTATTTTTATTTATTTATTTTTTTATAAATTTATTTATTTTATTTATTTATTTTTGGCTGCATTGGGTCTTCATTGCTGCGCGCGGGCTTTCTCTAGTTGTGGCGAGCCGGGGCTACTCTTCGTTGCGGTGCGCGGGCTTCTCATTGCGGTGGCTTCTCTTGTTGCCGAGCACGGGCTCTAGGCACGCGGGCTTCAGTAGTTGTGGCACGCGGGCTCTAGAGCGCGAGCTCAGTAGTTGGGATGCACAGGCTTAGTTGCTCCACGGCATGTGGGATCTTCCCGGACCAGGGCTCGAACCCGTGCCCCTTACATTGGCAGGCGGATTCTCAACCACTGCACCACCAGGGAAGCGCAGGAGTACAATTTAAATGCAAGTTTCCTCATTTTGAATCTAATTAACTTTCCTTGGCACCACTGTGTCCCACCCTTTAAAAAATGATACTTTATGCCAGATATATATGGACAACATCATCAAGCAGCCTAATAACTGTCATTAACTCAAAACTCTTTCATAATATGATTAAAACCATAGATTCCAAAAAAACACATAAGATATTTTATTAAATTAATACTATTTAATAATGAAATTGTAACCATGTTAGAATATATAGATGACATTTAATCCTGTGTTTCTTTATCATTTGCCTTTAATTCTTTCATTTCAGGTATGAGAGAAAGTAAGGTCAGTGGGAATTAACTTTTCATTTCCAATTAATAAGGGGAGGTTTGTGGAGAAAAGTTGGCCTAAAAGAGTGGCATGGAATTGGGCTACAAGGAGGGAGGGAGAGTATTTGGAGACTAGAGGCATCTTTAGGGGAGGTCCCAAATCCCAACTTCTATCCACCAAGTAATCACATAGAGCAGACAGTGAAAATCTGGACCAGATTCAGTCACTGACCTGGAGATGAAATTCTCCATTTTCCATTATCAACTCAGACAGAAATCCACTCCCCCTGGAGCCATACTTAGCCAACTTGCTATCTCCTTCTACCCTGCCTGGTTCATAAACACAGATACAGGCATGGAGGTGCACAGCCCCAGGACTCTCTTTCCCAAAAGGCAAACTATTTTTGTACAAGATCAAGCAGAGTGCAGGGACCAGAAATGGTTGTAGTAAATAAAATAACAATATTAAATCCTGTTCACAGTTCTGTGAGTGATGGGTAAAAGGAGATAAGAAGAGAAGACGAAGAAGAATCAGAGCTGAAAATCTTCAGCCCACTGGCTATAGTAAAGTAAATACATTTTAGAGAGGTGCAGTTTGGTATAGGAGAAAGAGCATGGGCTTGACAGCGGCGAGACCTGTGTTTATGCTCCCAGTTCTACCATTTCCCATGGCTAGATTTTTAGCATACCACCTCACCTTTATTGGCCCCAGTTACTTGACATTTCAAAGGAGAATACAGTTGTTGATGTCACCGTAAAGTTGTTCTGGATATTAATGTTAGAATAAATATGAGATTGCTTAGGTAGCGTTTAATATTTACCTTCTACTCATTCTCCAGGGTCATGATGAAGTCCTTCATCTAAAGTGCCCATTTCCTCTTCCTAAATCCTTTAGAACCATTAGTAGCCACATTACAAAGAGTAAAATGAAATGGATGAGATTTATTATGACATTTCGTTAAACTCCACATATCAAAAATACCAGCACTTCAGCATGCAGCTAATATAAACAGTATTACAGATATTTTACACTCCTTTTTCGATACTTATCAATATATGGTGGGTACTTCATACTTACAGCACATATCAGTTCAGACTAGCTGTATTTCAGTTTCTCAGCAACCACATGTGGCTAGCCACTGCCACTCTCAAGAACTAGTCCAAGAGAAAACAACTTTCCTCCTTTCTGTGGACTGTATGCTTTCCTAGAGGCATTCTTGAGTGGCAACAACTATACAGTGACCTGGGGAAGACTCTACAGTACCAGCTTAGTTTTCGAGATTTAATCATCTTAACTAACTTTCTTAATAGCTGAGATTCAAACATCCGATTGAAAATAGACTTGACCTTTAAAGGTCACGCTAGCCCTGATTCAGTGCCCCATGGATACTTTGAAAGGCATCCCCAGTTGTTCAGATAAACAAAGCTGGGAAGAGAGATTAGAAGCCTAGTGCTGTCCTTTAACTATGCAACACTGTTCAAGAGCTGCAGTGTTATTCGATTCTAAGGGTTCTGTTTGTGCTGCATGATTGCAGAAATGCCCAAGTGTATCAGACCCTTGCTCAGTCTACCGTAGCCTAAATTTGGCAGGCTCACTAAGGCGTGGAGGATTATGCAGCTTAAATTGGATGAGGATGGTGACGGCTGTTAAAAAATATCAACAGCAACAAAAACAAACATCAAACAGACATTCCTCCATCCACCAATGTAATGATATCTTATCTCAAGTCTCTAGACCAGTCCAAAGATCTCTTAGAACCTCTTAGAGCCAGACAATCTCAACTGAATCTGTTAGCCCTGAAATTTCATAGCTGTTAATGTGTGGGAAAGGTGTCCATGAGTCTCTAAAAGCACAGAAACCCTAAGAGGGGTCTAGATTCCCCTATGTTTCTGCAGAAGCCTGTGTGATACTTTAGTAGGCAGTGGACGCACACTGATCCTATCTAAGGTGGATGGCATCTTCCTGGGAGACAGATGTTTGAGCAATGAATTCCAGGCACAGCCAAATAGGATCAGCACTTAGAGGGGCATTTGTTTGCAGAGGAGAAATGCAGTTCTCATTCTACTAGAGCCCTGGAGAGCAGCGGAATATCAACGCAGCTCTCTGGGAGCACATGCCACCTTGTTTGAGCTTGTGATGAACAGGCGTAACTATTCTGACTTGAAAATAATGCATGCTGCAAGTGCTTGAAAATGGCTTGGAAAAACACCTCCATGCTTCTTCCCAGCTCACAAGCTGCATTTTGTGAAAACAGGAAGAGGAACAAGGAACTTGGTCTGATTCTAACTCATTGATCAAGGGACTTTGCAGCTAGTCTTGTCTGTGAAATATCAATGGGAAATGAAGGGTCCCTTCCTTGCTCAGGGAACCCCTTGGCTGCCTTCAGAGGAGATCTACAGAGAGTGCAGGACATATCTTGGCCTACCCTGGGTGGCCTGTCAGGGATTTGGGGAACCAGCCAGAGCTGGAGCCCTTTTGCTGGGCCCTTTTCCAGATCCCAGGTTCATTTCTACTTACAGGTATTTTTTTTTTTTTTAACAGAGTGAATGTAAAAAACAAGGTAGGGGAGGGGGCTCCTCTCACTCATAGGCTTTACCTTCCCCACTCTACGTGGTAAAAAATGGTAACGTAGATACCAGGGGAATATTTTCCACTGTTTGGCTGTTTCATAATCCAGGTTAATGCACCAAGCAGAAAACATTCTGGTTGCTCGTCATATGTTAGAACTTTTCATTGTTGTAGGCAGAAAAAAATAAAAAGAGAGAAAAGATCAGATTGGCTTAGTTGTTGGTAAACCTAGGTGTATTGGTTATTCATTCATTCACTCAACAGCCATTTGCTGAGGGCATGTTCTGTGTCAGATGATATCCTAGGTTCTGGGTTTTAATTTTGAAACTGCCTTAGGCCACTTTTTGAACCTTCATTCCCTTGACAATGAGATAATACTCAATCTGATTTCATCATACACTGGATTGAGAATTATGTAATATTTTTATTACTAAATTTTCTAAGCTAAATATTATTGGGCAAATTCTACATGTGTAAAATGTGTAAGGTTCAGCAGTATTTAAGAATCTCTCTGATAAAGTATTCTGGGATTCTGAAGCAAACCTGAGAAAGATGTACGAAAAATATTATCTCCACATTGAAGATGAAGATACAGCTTCTAAGAGGTTGCTAAGAGTGACACAGTTAGTGGTGAAAGTGAATATCCTGAGTGTTACCCAGTGCTTTTTGGGTGAAAGTTTTAAAAATTATTTAAAATTTAAAATGACTTATGTGTGTGTTTTCCTAGGAGAGACTAGTGGCCAGGTGTGATTAGGGTGAGATAGGTTGGTGATGTGGACATTTGTTGGAGCATTTATCTCTTCATATTTCACCCCAGTTTTCTTCGGAGGAGCCACCTTTTTCCCTTAATCCCTCTGGTTGAGGTGATTCCCTGAATTTGGAGCGCAAGAGGACCATGAGGGAGAGTCAGCAATGGGAATACAGCCCTATCACAGCCAATTGGACACAGTCTTAGGGCTTTGATTGGGATCTGGGGGGAGCAGTTAACATTTATCTGCCAGCTATGTGTGGAGAAAGTCTGTCTGAGCACTTGGCCAACCCAGAGAAAGAACTGAGAGAGGCAGGATGAATCCTGATGACATGGAGCCAAACCCAAAGCTAGTTCTACATCTGTTTTTATCAGTTACATGATCCAACAAATTTCTTTCTTTCTTTTCTTTTTCTTTTTTTTTTTCTTGCTTCAGCTGGTTTCATATGAGTCTCTTGTCATTTATAAGCAAGAGAGTGCTAACTGATACAGCAACTTTGATTAACTACTCCCGTTCAAAGCCTGTCTGAAGTTGTTGTAACCCCCTGGAGTGTGTAGTGACCCTGCAAGATGATTAACATGGAAAAGTATATGGCTTGGTTGTATCATGGTCTGATTATTTAACAGTGTTATTATCAGCAAGATCTAATACAGGCAGAAGTCCTAGCAGAGAACAATGACTAAATTCATTAACCATGGCTTTGTTTACCCTCTCATTGTTTAATCAAACAGACACTAATTTGTTTCTTGGGATACCTGTCCCTAGAAAAGCGTGCAGTGTGCACCTATCAATGACAGAGAATTTGATATCTACAACTATGTCTGGATTTAATAAATATTGTATTTCACACCAGGATCAGCAGGGATCCAGGCTCCATAAGCAATTTTCTGTGTGGATATTTGTAATAAAACACAGAGGATGAGAAAAGTTATGCAGTGTTTGACCTTCAGAGTAGAAAGTTAAAGATATCCTTAATTCACAATTAGATAATTCTTTTTATTTGATCTTGCCATCAGACAGGCATGCTTTTATCTCAGATATCTACAGAGGAACTTCATCCATCTCAGGGAGAGAACATGCAGGGCTGACACTTAGGTTTCATCTCCAGTGACAAATCGAATTGATTGGTAGTTTCTGCCTAGAGGGCTGTGCTAAGAAGAGTTTGGGGGTGTTGTGGGAGAGGGTTCCATAATCAGCGATGGTTGCCCCAGGCAAGAGGTAGACAAGAGGTAACACCAAGGAGACACTGAGACATATGGAAAATCTAGAATCTGGTGGTTTGAAACAAAATACAGATTAGCCAGCTAAGCTCAAGCTAACTGCAATAGAATTCAATTATAAACAGTGGCAAAAGGATATTTTTGTCATAAAATAACAAGTTAACCATACCTTCTCAAAAGCAGTAACCCTGAGCCTAGAGAGAAAATGTGTTTATATGCCAGTTTAATATCACTATGGACTCAAGGAGATGAGGCTTGCAGTCTTGTGTCACAGTTTGCAAAAGTGCAACCCAACCTAGCCAAGCATAAAAGAGAACATCAACTAAGAACTGACTTACAGGGCTGGGTTTCTAGCCAAACTTCAGCCCTTCCTACCTGTGTGTTCTTAAGCAAATCATTCTACCTCTCTGATCCTCAGTTTCTTCATTCATGATAGTGGAGACAACATGTGACTCATGGCTTTTTGGGGAAGTTTTTAAAATTAACTGTTAAAATTAAATAGTATTTGTGAAGCTCTTAGCAAACTTTCTGGCACATTATAAGCATGAAACAAGTGGCAAAAAATAACAGCAGTGCTAGTGATATCATTTTGTCTAACCCCATCAGTGATGGTGGCATGGTTAGAATTTGTCAGCATGGGATACTCATGGTGTAGAAGTAGCATATACAATTGGGGTATAGGGAAGGTTTCACCATTCAAAAAATAAACATACAAACAAAAGCTCTCTGCCTGTGTCATCCACTTTGTTTTAATGACATCTAATTAGAGGTGGTAGGAAATCATGGTTAAGTGCATTGAACCGTGAGCTCAACTGTATGATTTTAATTTCAGTTTGATACTAATTCTTTTCTCATTGGGGATGACAATCATAGCATCTACCTATTGAGATTTTTGAGAAGATTAAAGATTACATGAGTTAGTATGTGGAAAGTAGTTGGAGACATGTCTGACCCAAAGTAAGTGTTCAATAAATGCTGTAATCAATAATTATATAATTCCTATTCAGAGGTATAACACCTCTAAGCATGCCTCCCATTGACTGAGGTTTACTGCATGTCAGGCTTCATGCTAAATGCTTATCTCATTTAATCATTACAGCGACCCTATTGGGATAAATGTTACTTCCTAAGGAGACTATATGTTCCCAAGGGCAATGGTGTATTCACTGCTATAGACTCAATGTCTGACTCAGAAAAGGTGCTCAATAAATGAGTTCTGGATAAATTATTGGATCCCCATTTGCCAAATGAGGACACTGAGACTTGGAGGGGTTAGTGGTAAGTGTATAATGTTCCTGATAAGGCTTACTGTGTGTCTTCCTGGGATGTGGTGGTGCCAGGTTTAGCCCCAAATCTGTTTGACTCCAAAGTCTGTTTCTCATATCCACTGTGCTCACTGACTTGAAAATAATTAGTGTTTATTCACACCTCAGGAAAAAAATGATGTCACCCAAATGGAAGACCATCTTACTGGGAGCAAGCTGTGGGACAAATGTGAGCTCATCTTTCCCATCCCCCACGCCCAATAACCATGTTTATCTAGATGGTATTAACTTCAAAACTATACATCAACAGGGCAAGGCTTTGTACCGAGAATAAATCACTGGATGGAACAGATTTGCAAGCTGAGTGAGAGGGATTTCTTGTTCTTTAGCCTTGGAGGTATTTATGAATGGACATGAGGTAGGCTATCAGGGAATGAGGTGTAGTGTAGGAATCCCCAGACATTTAGCACAAACAGGTATTGCCATCTGATCTTGCAAGGTCAGAGCTGAACAGAAGACTGGAGAGATGGTTCGATCCAACCACCTAATTCATAGACTATATTAATTTTCCATTGCTGTGCATCAAATTCCCACAAATTTAGTGTCTTAAGAAACACATATTTATTGCCTTACAGTTTCTGTAGGTCAGAATTCCAGGCATGGGGTGACTTGATTCTTCACTCAGGGTCTCAGCAGATTGAAACCAAGGGATCAGCTGAGGCTGTGATTGTCATGTGGAACTTAGTGTCCTCTTCTGAGCTCAGAGGTATAGGCAGAACCCATTTTCCTGTGGTACTAAGGTTCCTGTTTTCCTGCTAGCTGTCAATCAGGGACTACTTTTAGCTCCTAGAGACCACCCTTGTTCTTTGCTATATAACGTAATCACAGGAGTGCTAGTGCATCATATTCACGGGTTATATTCCCTCTTAAAGGAGAGGGGATTATACAAGGGCAAGGGTCACTGGGGATCAACAATAGAATTCTGCCTACCAAATAAGTTGAGAACACATGGGCCAGAGGACAAATAGACTTGATTTGTCTGGGGAACAGAGCTTAACTAGTGACAGAACTGGATTAATGGCCATTCACTTGGCTCCAAGTTCATCTCTCTACTTCTGCTCTCTGTAAATCAAATGCTTCAAAGTTGTGTATCTAAAAGTTAATCATCCTGATTTATAATGCTATATTATTCAGGATACATTTAGTAGCAAGTGGCGAAACCCAAATGAAACTGGCTTAAATAGAAAGGAAAGTTATTGGCTCATAGGATGAAATATCTGTCTGTGACTTAAGGCACCTCTGGATCTATTTTGTGGGTAAGCGTTCCTCCATGTTGCCCTCAGTCTCAGTCAGGCCTCCTCATTGCGGTGGCAAAGGTAATCGCCAGAACTGCAGGCTTCGATTCTGCCAGCTAAGTAGCTCCACTATTATTATTTTGGTTTTAGGAGTACTTTTTAATAATGGTTGCAGTAAATGTTCTGGGGCTGACTCTGTACCAATCTGTGTCAATACTCATCTCTCATCCAATCACAGTGACCATTGGGATAGAACACCCTGATTGGCCAGCCTTGGTCATATGCCCTAGAGCTGGGGGGTAGAATCAGCACCTGAAGGACCAAAAGAACTGAGAAATTTAGAAGGCTGGTTTCCCAAAGGAAAATAAAGATCCTTTAGCTGAAGAGGAAAATGGATGCCAGCCAGTCAAATGCTACCAATAGCCTATGTAGGGCTCCCCCTAGTGGAATGTGGCAGAGAGTGAGAGCTGGGGTAGGGTAGGCCTATTAGAGGGATGTGAGAACAGAGGAGAGAAGGAATAGATTGTTCTATCATTAAACCACCAAAACCATATTTAACAGAAAAATAGAGAACCGTCTTGATGAGTTTGAATACCTGGGTTCAAGTTGTGGGTCCATTATTACAAAGTATTATCTTTATGCAAGTCATACTAAATCCTTGAGCCTACTTTCTTTTCTGTAAAGTGGGGCTACCTGCTGTGCCTACCTCATCTTTCAGTCACTGCCAAAAATAAGGTTTCAAAAAAACAAAGCAAAACAAGGGAGAGGCTATCTGCGATTTCAAAAGGCTTACGTATGCTGAATTATTAATTCAAAAAGAATATTGAAATTTACAATAATGTTATCCCTTGAGCCTGAGCCTGCAGGATAGTATGTTCCTGAATACCTTTCTAAAACCCTTTTTAGAAGTCATATTCCACCAGGGTAATGGCCTGGGCAAGCTCAGACCTGAGGCAGCTGAAACTTTGGCAACACGAAAGAAACAGGGAGGAGAGAGAGTGAAAGCTGAGCGTGTTTAGCAAAACAAATCTGCATGTGCTCATGTCCGAAGACATCCACTCTCGTGGCTGGGGGAGCCAGTTGGTAGACCGGGAAGGGTGCATATCCTGGTCAAGGTGTTCGTAGGTGATGACATGGCTCCAGAATTTCAGCGTGTTTGCTAAAAGAACGCAGCCATAGCTGAAGATACTGAGAGCGTGATTCACATACGTAAATAAGCTTCATAAAAGGCAGAAAGTGAAGAGTATCAATAGACTTAAAGATTGAAGGGCTTAGGAAGAACTCCTGTTTATTCAATAAATATATACGACTCCTCCCATGCAAAGGGCTAGGTAGCATGGTGACTATGAGCTTGGCTTCTGTAGCAAGGTGACTGGGTTTGAATCCTGGTTCTGGGTAGGTGACACTGGGCAATTTGTTTAACCTCCTCCGTTTTCCTCATCATAAAATGAGAGTTATGGTCATAATAACAGTACTGATGTCACAGGACTGTATGAAGGATTAAATGAAATATTATTTGTGAAGCACAGAGAATAGTTCCTAGGACATAGGGCATGGTTAATACATACCCACCATTCTTGTATGTACCAAGATCTCATCACAAAGGTATCTTTTGTGCCTTTGAGTTTTAGTTCTAGCTCAAGAAATATACATTAAACAATAATATCACCAATAATTGTTTAATTACAATGATGATACATGTTATGAAGGAGACATTAAGGGTTGTGAGGGAATTGATATCAGGAGACCTATCTTGGTCTGGAGGTCAGAGAAGTGACATCTACCCTGATACCTACAGGGTGAGCAGGACTTGGCTAGTAATGGGAGGTGGCTTCTGACAGAGGGAACAGCTAGCACAAAGACCTAGGGGCATAAAGGAACTTTGTGAACTCTAGTAATTGGAAGGGGGTCAGTGTGGTTGTAGTGGAGGAGGAGACGTGATATTAGGGAGGAAGGTCATGTGCATCCTTGCACGCTTCATGTTCAAGTATTTTATCCAGACTGAAGTCATGCAGGATATGACATGTGAACTAAATATTTAAGGAGAGGTCAGATTTGGTTATGCAGAGGTGAAGGGTTGCTGGGAGAAAAAGACATGGCAGTGGAGGGCCCAGTCTGATTAAGGGCACAGAGAGAGGGACACTGGGAACCAGGAGCCAGTGAGCATTAATTTTTGCTAACAGAGAAGGTACAGAGGTAATAATTAGATATAAATAAGATAGTAAAGAACACAGAGGCCAGATGATGGAGGGCACTGAATTCTGGGCAGAAAGGTTCTGATTTTGATATTTTGGTATATAAGTAACATCCTCCAGGTTCTGGATGAATAGAATGGTGGATAAGAGTTGTGTTTTGACCATATTGTCCCAGGAGGTTTGGGAAAAAGTAAGGATGGAGAGGGAAGTGGGGGGGGGGTGGAGAGAGAGAGAGAGAGAGGAGAGAGAGAGAGAGAGAGAGAGAGAGAGAGGGAGGGAGGAGAGGGAGAGGGAGAGGGAGAATGAGAATGAATTTTAATTTTATTCAATTAGGAGATGCTCATAAAAACCTAGATGGAAGACTTGAACGTTGCTCATACAAAGTAATCACTCAGTAAATATTAGTTCTTATTAATTCAACTGCTTTTAAAACAAAATAAAAATAACTCGATAGGTGCCACATGTTATACCTCATACAGAGGCAAATATTCCCTCCTCTTAGCTCTTGTAGCATCTCCTGTAGATCTTGCACATGCCACTAATTTCTATGGTGCATTGTGATTGTTTAGGGATAAGTTTGACTTGGCAATGGACTTCAGACTCCTAGAAGACAGAGACCAGGGAAGATATTTATTTCTGAATCCTTCACATCACCTCACATTCAGTAGGCACTTAACAAAGGTAGACTTTCCCTGCCTTTGTTCAGTCTGTTCTGAACCCAAAGCACCCCAGATTAAGGGATTTTAACTCCTTTGAGATTTGACAGAGTAGTAAACTTAAACTTTTGATGCAGTAGCAGGTGGCTCAGAGTCCTGCACAAATAGGGCCAAAACTTATCTTTATTTAAGAAGAGGAAAGTAAAACTTCCAGTTCAACCCTGAACATTTATCTATATTTCTTGTTTATTTCTAGAAAAAAAAAAGAGGCTGTTTACCTTTTGTTTTGTTTTCTCTGTTGGCTTTCCTTTTACAATTTTTTAACCTCAAATCTAAATGAAGCAATCTATAAAATCTAAGGTCAGGCTGAAGACCGTAAAAGTCATCTACTCTGTATGTCCTGAATCTGGGGTCCAGGTGTAGACCTCCGTGAATGAGACTGGCAAAGAGGGATTCAATGAAATTCCATGCAAAATGTTGTGGCCATTTTAAAAACGTATTTTTCACAAGAGAGAGGGTCCATAGAAATTGTGAGGTTCTCAAAGGAGTCCATGACTCTAAAAATATAATCCAGTGCTTATCAAACCATCATGTTTTGAAGACTAAAAAGGAGCCATCCCATTGTCTCACTAAATGTCCTTGGAAAAAGGTCCCATTCTAATATCACCCAAAATCTATAGACAGGAAGTTCTTTCCTAAGTCTATCCTAATCCTTTGGCACCTCCCTCCCCATGCAATCCCTTGGTAAATTCAGTGGAAATAGCAAACAGCTGCTCACCAACACCCACCCCAAAGAAAGAACAAGACATTTCTCACATATCTCAAGCTGCCTTAAATGTTCTTTCTTTGGCAAAGAAGAAAAAAAAAAAGAAATATATTTTTGGCCTCTAAACCTTTTCCCACCCGTGTGCATTTCTGCAGAAATGTTATCCATATGGTTCCGATTGCTTCCTCCATAAGTCATTAGGAATGCTTTGCACTGAGAACTTTTCTGATGACCGAAGAGTCTTTGGAGACTTTAAAAATGGCCCTTTTAGCCTTTCTTCATAGAAACAAGGAAGCTAAACAGAGTCAAATGCAAATGAACTAAGACCTGGAAAGGTTGAAGTTTTATTCAAAATTCAGAAACCATGAGACTTAAATATATCCATGCAAAGCCTACACCTCCTCCTCCAGGGACAAGAGCTGATAAATACTCCACTGGCACAGAGGATGCCATGGTCTCAGCCATTTAAGTTGATATTTAGGGTTGGATGCAGTGACCCCATTAAATCCTAAGCTCTTTCAATCACCCTGAAGCTTTCCCATTATTCCCAGGGGACACAGTAAAGATTTTAGAGTTAGATTTGGGTGTGGAATTCTTGACTCCATCACCTACTAGCTGTACCTTGTCATGCTATTACCTATCTCATACCTCATAGCATTTTTAAAATTATAAAAAATAATATAGGGAAGCCCCAAATGAAATGCCTGATGCATAGTAAAAGTTCAAAAATTCTCTCTCTCCTTTTTCTCTTTTTCTCTGTTTAGTAAATAATCGGTACTTGGAAGGGTTCCGTGTTTCCTGGGGGAAATGCTGACTGTGTGAGGTGTAGGAGAAGAAGATAGGAAAATGTTCCATAGTGTTAAGTCCCCTCTTTCTAAGTCATCTGGACCACAGCCATCTTGGGAGACTGATTAAGAGAGAAAAGCTAAGAGGAATCAGTCTGTACCTTGGTCCTCCTCTGAAGCTGCCTAACTAGATGTTTCAGACTGATTTCAGAACTTAATTCCCAGCAGGCCTGCTGTAGCCTAAAATCACTCAAGGAGGGATATTTGAGCTGGGAGATGATGGAGAAGCAGAGAGAAAGAGAGGGAAAAAATAAAGGAAGAGATGGAGTAGAAAGAGACACAGAAGAAAAAAAAAAAAAGGCAGAAGAGAGGAAAGAAGAAAGGAAGGGGGCTTCCCTGGTGGCGCAGTGGTTGAGAGTCCGCCTGCCGATGTAGGGGACACGGGTTCGTGCACCGGCCTGGGAAGATCCCACATGCCGCGGAGCGGCTGGGCCCGTGAGCCATGGCCGCTGAGCCTGCGCGTCCGGAGCCTGTGCTCCGCAACGGGAGAGGCCGCAACAGTGAGAGGCCCGCGGAAAAAAAAAAAAGGAAATAGCAAGAGGAGATAGCGACCTGGGGCTGCATACTGAGATGGATGGGAGAAGCAGTGTGTGTGGTGAGTGTATTTTTTTGTGGTTGGAATCAAAGGCTGAAATGTCTCAGGAATCATGGGCCAGGATCTGAACCTGAGCGGGGGAAGACGAGGGAAGGAGAAAATTGTCCAAGCAAAAAGGGAGGTGTTTCAAGCAGGCAGAGAGAGAAAAACCCTCCTTGGTCAGTGGCTGGAGAGCTGTCCGTGGTGCTGACTGCCCGTCATTTGCAGCAGACAGTAGGAGAGAGGAACTTTGAACTGGCTACTGCGTCTCTCTTCCCCGCCTCCTCTCCTCAGTCCTGCACTTCTCAGACCCAGGCTTGTTCTCTTTTCATCTCTTGTCCCTTTCCTCCTTGCCAGTTAAATATTTTTTTCCTCAAGTTCTCAATTCCTCACTCAAGAATTTCTTTTCCATTCGAGCGCGGTTTTGTCTGGGGAGGTGCCCGTGTGGGTCCGTTTCAAGGCTCCTCTTCCTCTAATTAATTCACTAGCCCCTAGATCCTTTTAGGTCTAAGTATCACATCTCTCTCCTATCACCCTTCGGGTAATAATAACATTAGTAACAATAGCAACTGTAATTAAAGATAACATGCTTTGAGCACGCAGTAGGTGCCGGGGAGTATTTCAAATGATCTTACATACATTAACTCATTTAAATATTACACCAACCATGTTAGATAGGTAGTTATATTATCCTGTTATACAGATGAGGAATTAGAGCTTAAGCGGTAAGTGAATTGACCAAGATCACATACCTACAGGATTCTTACTCATCTAGGGCCTGCACTTTTACTGAATCTGGGTTCCTTTAAATTTCTCATCACTTTTTCCTTATTGCTCCCTGCCCCTTCATCTGGTACCTTCGCCAATGCCTACACTTGGCTAAGCTTCCAGGGACTAGGAACCCTCATTGCTGATTTGGTTTAAATTAAAAAAGGAAGCAAAGTAAGCAGAAATACAGAATATGCGCTGTGTGAGAATTCAGAATGTGTTCTGGCCTTCTTTTCTGCTTTAGGCAGAGGCCCCGTGCCAGCAACCCCAGCCTGCATTTCAGGCTAAATTGGGAGTCTTTGGTTCTCTGTATTAATGCCTTAGCCCCCGTACCCTCGCCCCTTTCCTGCCTCTGGTGGTATTGAGAGAACTTTGTGTCCCCTCAGCGTCTCACTCCTACATCCTGCCCACGTAGAGAGAAGCACTTGCTTAATTCTGGGAGGTTACGTGGGCTCATGCCTACATATACAGAGAAACAAACAGTCTGAAGTACTCATAGAGAGCCACGCAGATACAAACGGACCCACACGGGCACCTCCCCAGACAAAACCGCACTCGAATAATTACGCACAGACCCACAAGCACCCGCATACCTAGAAACAGATACCCGCGACGCACACAGCTACAGAAACGCTTAAGAGCATCACGATGCGGGGGTCTGCGCATACCCACCACACACAGTCCCTTTGGGTGCTCAGACTCGGAGAGACGCCACCCTATCCCCAGACCCACGAGACTCCCCAGTGGCTCAGCCTCAGCCCACCCAGGCCGCCCCTCCCTCCGAGGAGGCCTCCCTTCTCTCGTCCTCTCTCTTCTCCTCCTCCTCCGCCTAAAGATGTACAAAACACTCCTCAGAATAAACCCCGGCTCCTGGCTCCTCCCTGCCCGCCCCTAGGCAGCCGCTCCCCCATTCATCTTCGCCGGTCGCCGGGTAAGTCCCTCCCCCCGCGTAGCCCGGCCTCTGCTGCTCCCCGCCCGGAGACCGCGGCGCACTTGGACTTCCCTCTCCATTCGCTAGTCGCCTCGCTCCCGGGCCCCAGGGCTGCGAACTGAGCTGGCGCGGAGTGGGGGGAGGAGGAAAGCGCAGGCGAGAGAGGGCGAGAGCGAGGGAGCCAGAGCCGGAGAGCCGGGAGACAGAGGCAGCAGGGACCGCCTTCCGGAGCCGGGATTCATGCCTGTCCTCGGGACCAGCGAAGGGGACTTTACGGCTGAGTATGAGCCAGGCTGCTAGGAGCCAGGTACCCCTACGCCTGCAGTCCCCGCGCCGTTCCCGGTATGCGAGCTGGACGCAGGGCTCTCCCAAGTTCCCTCCGAGCCGAATAAAAAGCGTCCGCGCGCAGCTCTCCGCCAAAGACGGACGTTGACTCCAGGTAAGGCGGCGCCGGGCGCCGCGCAGGCAGCCCCGCTGCCCTTGGAGACCGCCCGGGACCGCATTCGGGGCGCTCCCGCCCGCCCGGCCCCTCCCCCTCCCGGCCCCCTTCCGCGCTTCCCTCGGCCACCCCGACGCCTGCAAGTCCTCTCAGCTTTCCTGGGGAGGGGGTGTCTCTGTATTCTGGGGCGCAGAGGGTTAAATGCGGGTCTTAGGAAGTGGCGTGTGTGCTCCCCGCGCGCTCCCGACGTGTGTACCATGGTGAGAACTTGATATGGTGCTAGTGTGTGTTTGCGTGTGCGGCGTCGTTTGCGTTCGATGCGTGTGTTTGTGATGTATGTGTGTGTGTGTATGTATGTATAGGGGAGGGGGTGAAAAGAGGTCCTCTAACCTACTTAAGGCACGATGTGTGTGTGTGCATGCTTGTACGTGTATGTTTGTCTGCGCTCGTGTGTCTTTTTAATTAGGTCTCTCCAGCGTACAGGGAATGGGATCCTTACTATAGGATCACGTAGCCATCGGGAAACCCGCTGTGGATTCCCCTTGGGGCTCTGGGCTTGGGATTTGGGGAGGATTCCGGGGATCGGGATGGTACCTTATTTAGCCCAATATTGGTACCTTTGAAGGAAGATTTCTCCAAAGGATGGAGATCTGCTACACTTGGACTCACCGTTTAATGTGAAAGAGAAATGGCCAAACCCTGAGGCAATGAGAGGCTGTCACTTTAAATTCCACACTGGGCAGATTCCAGGATTCTGATGGGAATTTGGAGTCACTGGGAGAAGTCGCAGGTGGACTCATCTGGGGCAAGTCTGGGATAGAGTCTACCCTGCCTCTCTGTTTGTAATCACAACAGCATTACAGCACCTCCTGCTTCTGTGCTCTGGGGGAGGATCTGGGCAAGTCTGTATGGATCCCCCTCCAGGGAAAGGAGAAAGGGTCCTCAGGGACTTGCTCATCCATCATAGCTACATAGAATCGCAGAGGAAATTTCATCTGGGGGCAGCTCTGAGAAATATGGTAGGAGATGGATGGGGTACTTCCCTAAGACAGATTCCTCTTTCCCTTCCCCATTGGGGAGACCCAAGGGAATCTTTTCCTGTACTATGCCTCCTCGTGGCTCCACTGGGCTTAGGAGGATCCTGGGAGAAGGCAGAGAGGCTGTGTGTGTGTGTGTGTGTGTGTGTGTGTGTGTGTGTGTGCGCGCGCGCGCGTGCGCTTCAATACTGAAGGAGACCTACAATTTGGGAACTGGTTGTGGGTGGAGAACTCATGGCGGAGTGTGGCGGTAATTGACTTAAACTGCTGTTGATCTGCACCTCACATCTCTTGCTTGGCTCCAACATACTGCCAAGGGCACACAGGGCTGGTGGGAAGAATCTCAGTAAGGAAGACAGTTCGGGCCAAGCCCCCCTTTCCTCTTTCCTCCACCTTCTAGGAGGCTGTCTAGGTAAGTCCTTTGGCCTCCCGGGCTAGGTCCTGCTAGGCTTGGACTCTGGGGCCAGCCATTGATTTGATTCCCGGATGTGTCTTAAAGGCTTGCCCTACTCAGCAAAAATGCTGAGTTTTACTGCTGTTAGCATGGCTTCCAGACTCGGCAGCTGTTACTTTCCCGAGGTAAGAGGCAGCCGTTCTGCTGTTAGGCAATGAGGCGCTGGAGGACAAGGGCTGAGATGCTGGGATCACAGCCTCTTGTCTACCTAGGCAGGAAGGGGCCAGTGGAATGGTCTTCTAGGGGAAAAAAGTAGAAATATACTTGTCTTAAAAACCTGTATGTATATATTTATCTTCTGGGGAGAGATAAAAGCAAACGTGTTCGCGGGAACCTGCCCTGGCGGGTGGGTGACTGTGCTACCTGCAGGCACTTGCAGACACACCGTTCTCTGGCCAGAGGCTGACACTTCAGGCTGAAGCTTCACGTGGCCACAAGGAATCTGCTTTGGGAAACTCATGTCAGAGCAGAGGTCCCCACTTCACTTTAGGTGGGGTGTGTGAAGGCAAAGGAGGAGACCCCATGTTAGGAACTGCTCTCATTTTCTCTCTTTTTTAATACATAGACAATAGAAGCTGGACGGAATATTGAAGAGCAGAAGGGCAGGAGTCTGTAGCCAGAGAGGCCATGAGAAGTCCCCAACATTCTCTAGCGAGTTGGTGGGATGCCCAGGGCTAGAACCTATGATGCCTGACAGCCAGATCAATGTCTTTTCCTCTTGGCCACACTGTCCAGGGACTATATATTGCTCTCCACCCGTACCCTGCCACCATGTTCCCATCCAAGATAATCGATTATCTTCCCTCATCAAACTTCTCATTTCAGAGATGCATTTCAAAGCTGTTCATCTGGAAACGTGACCTGGAGAGAAAGGGTCCAACGCTTTAATCACACTCCCGGTTAGACAGACAGACACACACATGCACAGAACATACCTTCCTTCTCTAATGCCTTCAGAGAATGACACACAGCTAGGGACCTAGTGCTGCCCATGCCTAGTAGACAGAAGCCAGCAGAGCATCTGGACTGTACCTGAGCTCTTTATTAAGAAATGCTTTGCTTTCCCCAGAGCCAAGTGTCCACCCATCTAGCAATGCAAATACTTCAGGCAAATTCATTTCTTTACATCAATGAGTCTCGTACCCCTATACAATCATACACATTGCCGTCACAGGAGCATGCACAAACACACATACATACATGGCACTCACATGGACACACGCAGATTTAGAAATCTTTTCTACTTGGTATACTTCCCAGAAGAGAATTGCAACCTCTGCACCAGATTGCTTTCCCCTATATAAAAGCATCACCCACACGAAGACTGGGACTCATAGTCCCATGGAACAGGAAGTATAAAGCCCTGTGAAAGATGGGCTCTTAGGAAGTTTAGAATCATGTGCAAGCAAAAGTGTGCTCCCGGATTCCTAGCTGCTCTTTTTGGGGTGCAGGTGAGCATGGAGAAAAAACACATGGGTATTTCAGGCCCATCCGCAATAGAGCCTTTCCACACAGGCTTTTCCGGGGCTGGATGGCACTTTAGCTCCCAGAAGGGGGAGCTGTGACTCCATTTCAATCAAGAAGAAACAGATCAGAGATTCCAAATCAGCTGTTGAGCCCCTGTTGAGTTTAGACAGCCCAGCTCAGACTGCAATGAATATATTTGAAATTGTACAGTTGGGGACCTTAAAAACACTCTCCCCTGGTCAGTCCAAATAAGACATCTCCTTCTTAGTGCTTACAAGAGTTTATGCTTTTGACCAAAAAGTCCTCTGTTTCTCTGGAAAGGTCTTTGCCCAAGGGACCTTCAGTTGTGGGAAGAGAAAATTTCTGATTTGCATCCTCTAGCTTATCCCCTCCCGATTCCTTAGATGAAATCACCAGTACCTATCACCTGACCAGGCCACTAGGGTTAGCCATATCCTACTCATCTTCTCTACCTGCGTCCGCCCTGCTAAAATCGAAAGATTAACAAACTGGCCACTGAACTCCCAGTAATCATATTAAAGACAAGATGGGGGTCATGTGAAGAGGACGAATCTTCAAATGTCATTCTCCAAATAATTCCCCTCATTGTTTTCCATTCTAACCCCTTCTGCAACGAGTACCTCTATCTTTCTCTTCTCCATTTCACAATGTCAGCCTCACATTTTTAATATCTTACCTGTGTTTCAGCATCCAGCTCAAATGACCCTTCCAAGAAGTCTTCCCCAAATCTTATTTTGTAATTAATCTCTTTCTACCCTGTTCTTCCATATAATTTTGTCTGAAACTCTGTTTTAGCTTGCGTCTCTCTTTGCCCTGTTTCATACCTCTGTGGGCCTGTGTCTCACTTGCCCTCTTCAATATGGTCTAAGATCTTAGGAGCATCTTTTTATCCCCAGGGACTGACACAGGGTAGTTGCTCTAGAAATGTTTGCTGTTACATTTGAAGCCCAGTTTGATCAACAGCTGTAATTTCTCTCTCTCTTTCCCTCTTTCTCTTTCTGATAATTGTTTCATATTCACTCAAAGCAATTCAATCATGGCTTCAAAATTATACCACCTGTACCAATAATGTAGGGATACCAATGATGATACAGACAAGTAAACTTCTCTCCTACTTGGAAGTGAAAGTTTCCCTGCTGTGTTCCTGGGTCTTTAGTTTTGTTCTCATTTAATCTTCCTTCTCACCCAGTGAGGCAGACACAGCCCCTTTTAGTGAAGAGGAAAGTGAAATGCAGGATGTATAGGTCCCTTGCCCAAGAGGAGAGTGAAACTCAGTATGGCTAGGTCCCTTCACGTAACCAACAGAGCTAGAATTTGAACCTAAGTCCTCCTTGCTTCAGCATCTCTGCCTTTTCCAGTGTACCTCTGAGTTAATGGTAACTGTTGTGGGTGGCCAAGAGGATTGGGTTGCTCAGTAGTTGCTAGGAACAGTTGGGGGCATATTACTAACTCTTTGAAATTGATGTTTCATGACATTCATCAAAGAATCTCAGTGTTTTAAGGTTCCACTATAACCAAACCTTTCTCCTTATTCAAGAACCAAGAGTCCTTTTTGTAATATCCATAACACATGGCCACGCAGTCTTATTTTTAGTACTTTTAGCAACAGTGAACTCTTTGCCACACAAAGCAGCCTGTGTTGTCTAGGGAGAGCTTTGCTGGAATGTTTTCTCACCTTGACACTAAGTCTGCCTTCCATCCATAAGTCTCTAAAATCATATAACACAAGTATAATTCTCTTCCAGTCTTATAACCACAGATATTCTCTTTCAGACTAGATGGGCCTATTTTCACAGCCCTTTCTCCTGTAACATCCATTCAGGCCCCTCACCAAACTGTATGTTGTCCTGTGGGCATCATCTAGTTTATCTTACTTATGGGGTAAGCCACAAAAGGGAGAGGTGAAGTTGAGTGAGGATTAAAAGGAACGTTCATTCATTTAATGATTCAGCAAATATTTATTGGCTGCCTACTATTTTTCAAGCATTGCTATAGACCAGTTCTGTCAAATAGAACTTTCTGTGATGCTGGATATGCTCCCCGTGCTGTCCACTATGGTAGCCACGAAGCACATGTGATTGCTGGGCGCCTGAAACATGGCTAGTGTTACTTTGGGTTTTTTATCTTATTTAATTTTTATTCATTTTATTTTAATTTATGTAGCTGTATGTAGATAGTGGCTACTTACTGAACAGCACAGATCTAGACATCAGAACTGTAGCATGAACATGGTCCTGTTCTCATGGAGCTCATAATCTAGTGGGGAGAGATTACTGATAAATGAGTAAAGACATAGGCAAGCAAAACAATTGCATGTAATAGTAAATGTCATGCAAATAAAAATTGGGGGTAATAGGCTAGAAAGAAATGTAGGTCACAGAACTTTAGATAGGGTCGTCAGAAAAAGAATTCTCGGAGGGAGTGATATTAGAACTGAGATTTAAATGAAAAGGAACCAACCTTGTGATTATGTGGGGAAAGAATATCATATCAGAGGCAGAGAGAAGAACAGTGATGACGTCACTAGGCAGGGTCAAGCTTAGGAAATCTAAGGGATAGTGTGACTGAAGCTTTTGCATGAGAAAGGGAATGTCATAAAATGAAAATAAGGTAGGGAGAGGCCAGATCACAAAGGTCTTGTACAAGGTGAAGGATGAGAAGTCTAGACATCTCCCCTTTGCAGTCTCCCTGTCTAGGAAGTAGGTAGTCTGAGGACTGAGCTGAGGAGAGCTTGGAGATTGACACAAGCTCATCATTACGTGTTCTCTGGGTTTTCTTCGTGTCCATTTTTAATCAGTCATTTCAGTGAATTCCTCTACTCTTAATTTCTAGTCCTGCTCTGAGTGCTACACACTCTGGAAATACCCAAATCTAAAGGGTGGGGGAGGACCTGGAGAGGGGGGAATGGCTAGAAAAGGAGAAGAGGAATGAATACCTGGGGAGAAGTAATTGAAATGAAGTCTGATGGAAAAGGAGGAAAGCTGGAATCAGTTTGTATCAGCAAATATTTATTGCATCTCTTGTCTGGGAAAGGCCTTAGACAAAATGGCTTGGGGGTATGGCGATGAATGGTGCCAAGGACTAGAGGAGGTCTGCAAATCCATAAATAATTAGCATTCATGGAGACTGATCATTGCCATTTCAGAAGTTCTGTGAGAGTTTGGGGAAGGGTAAGATTAAAAGAAGACACAGAGATGGTGATGGTAGAGGAAGGAGGTGGATGGCTATGATTATAAAGTGTTAGAGATCAGAGATGACATCTGTTATCATGTTATATCATCATGTTATATCTTCATTAATTCCAAGTGTACGAAGAGCACAGAGACTCAGGGCACCTGATTTTAGTCCTGGCTCCTACCACCGTATATGTGGACCACCTTGAGAACATATCTGCCCTTCTCTGGGCTTGCCTTCTCCCAATGAAGAAGGACCACACGGTGGCCTGCCTTACCGAAGGGATTTGCCCAGCTCTGTGGAAATGGTGCATGACGAAATTCTTGTAAAAGCAGAGAGAGACTCACACGCGATAGCCACACTTCATAATAAGGTTTAGATGTCTTCTCAAAAAAGCAAACCAGAAAGAAGTCATACCTCAGGGCACAGATTGTGACTCAACACAGTGTTGCTGAGTGGGATAGAGGTGGCTTTCTTGTAACTCTTAATATCAAAGGGATTACGAGTTAGCAGGAAACCCACTGTCCTCCTGGAACATGGTAGCCTAGAAAGGCTGCCTAGAAATCTATAGACAGTCCTTGCTACTGAGAGGGTGGAGAAGATGAGGAGGCTGAGGAAATGTGAAATTAATTTCCTTTTCGCATATGAGGGTGAGGGGCATCTTTATCTCTCAGGGGAACTGTCTTTTGGAGATTGCAGGTGGCCTTAAGGCAAATAGACTGAAAGAGACAGGGTGTGGGAAAGTTAAGAGTGGTAAATTACCAGGCCTGTCCTCTATCCCTTGTTGGACACACATAGGAAAGAAAGCCTGGGGTGGACACAAAATACATCATTCTGAACAAATCTTGTTCTCAGTTTGTGATTATCCCACAGGGTGCAGAGCTGCATACAACAATGTCAGGGCCATCTTGGGAACAGCTAAGAGACTGTATTCCCCCCAAGTGTGAGGAGGTAGATGCATAAGGCAATTAACAAAAGCAAGATGCCATGGTTTTTGTGTAAGTTGCAAAGGTCAGAGCAGCAGGGTTCCAAGTAAATGGCCCATCTGAACAGCTAGAACCTTTTGTAAGGGTTAACCCAATACTGACCCGGAGGGGTTTCTGAGGCATAATTTATCTAGCCTTTCAGAAGTCCTGCAAATGAACCAGTAGGAACCTCTATGAGAAATAATGGATCCTGGGGGTATTTTGGAGCAGTTGAGTTACAGATTGATGACAAGCTGATTCAGGAGGAGGAAGGGCAGACATCTAGGATACAATTGCTTTTTAGAGGACCCACACTTCTAAGTGGTCAGTCCTTACCTAGGTGAATTTCTGGTGGGCTGTGGAATCCCTAGACACTCCAGAGACCCCCACCCCCACCCCAAGATCGATCTGGAAGACATTCCAAGAACAGTGATATCTACCTTAAGTAAGCATGTTTTGGTTTACATGGTAGTGGATAAGCTAAATTTCTCATGGAATTTGATGGGCTCTGGGTTTACAGGCACATCATAGGGGAAGGACCCACAAGAAGAAGCCTTACCTGGCACTATAAAAACATCTGCACAAAGCACAGGAGCCATTAAAAAAAGAAAATCAGCACTTTGATATGTTTGGGAATGGAGGGAAAGATTGAAAAGTAGATTACCCAGCAGCAGGGGGTGGTAATATGGTTTTCCTACTGGGATCAGTTTTGGAGTCATGACTCTCTAAGGTGACGTGGTCCTCGTCAAGTGCCATTACCAGAGTTGGCCGAGGCAAGGGAGGGCCGAAAGGGGTCATAAAGAAATTCATTCTGAATGCATATCAGCAGGACAGCGTCATTCAAAGTCCAGTGAAACCTCACAAGTGATTCCTGAAAGTATTACTGTATCAGCTGCAGTTTTACCTGCCCTCTCCTCTCAGTTCCTGACAGTGAGAATTATACATTTAGGCAGAGCATAGGATAGAACTTGAGGAGTTCTGGAAGGGTCTTTGCCCACAATATTTAGAGATGGCTGATCTGTCACAATTAGAGAACCATTCTTGAAGTGGAGCAGTGGGTATGCCAAGAATGTCAGCAATTCTTTGAGCTGTAATGGGTACTTGGCATAGATATCTTGTTGAATGTTCTCAACAAGCACGTGCATAAGCAGTATTATCCCCCATGCTAGAGATGAGGAAACTACGGCTTAGTGCAGTGATGCCCCTCGGTCAAGGCCACACGCTGAGTCAGTCATGTGTTGAGGATTTGTACTATTTCTGTCTCACTTGAAAGCCTAGTGGTTGAAAGCGTGGACTCCAGAGTTTGCATGGCAGCTGTGCCACTGACTAGCTCTGTGACCTTGGCCAGATCACCTAATGTTTCTCTGCCAGTTTCTTCATCTGTAAAATGAGCATAGCAGTAGTCACTCCTCATAGAGATATTGTGGGGTTTTAATGAGTTTATATGATAGGTACTTTGAATCATGCCTGGCAGATCATCACCATTATATAAATGTTAACTATTATAACTTTTTTTTTTTAATTATTACTACACCCTGTTGCATTAGATGAAATGTCGCCCAGGCCCCAGGTATGTTCCCCAACTGGAAAGGTCCTGTAGGAAAGAGATTATTATCAGGTTCGAGGTACTACCTTGCAAATGAGCTTTCTCAATCTTTTCTTTTTTTTTGGAGGTACCTCGTGGTATGCAGAGCTTCCCTGGCAGGATTGAACCTGCGCCCCCTGCAGTGGAAGCACAGAACCCCAACCACTGGACCACCAGGGAAGCCCCTCTCCATCGTTTTTACCAATCCTGTCCCCTCATATGGCAATGTGATACCAGCAGTTAGGCGAGAGATTAAGAGAGTGGGAAAAGGCCTTGAAAGATTCAAAATGATTGAGGCAGATTTTTTAATTCTTTCTATTGCCACGTGTCAGAAACCAGATATGCCATACGATCATTGACCAATCAGGGCTGAAAAGTCATCTTCAACATGGTCCGGGTCAACTTTCTCTTTTTTTTTACATATACACTTTTTCCTCTTTAGGATCCAACTATATCTGAGTTGGTCATGGTACCCTAGTCCCCTGCAGCCCATGTTATTGTACCTCTTGATTTGGTGTCCTAATCTGTAAGACCTGGGTGTTCAGCAGGTACCTATGGGAGAGCAGCTGATTGACGGCAGGCCACATGCCCTCATGAGAACCATGTTTATCATCCTTCTCCTCACGACTCCCCTCTTCCTTGTCTTCATCCTGTATCTTACCAACTGCTTGTATATCTTAACATGTGTATCTTATTCAGCCTTCACAGTCACATTCTGAAGCTGGAATTCTTCTCCCCATTTTCCAGATGCAGACCGCATGCCTCAGAGGTGAAAGGATTTGCCTCAAGATAAAAAACGAGTGATAGCATCAGGTCTCAAACCCATATCATCAGACACTAAACATAACGTCTTTCTACTGAACTGCCCTCCATCCACACGCACCCCTAAGGCATGGTCCAGCCCCTGGAAGCTTGGTGGCTTCCCCAAATCAAGGTGGATTCTTGCTGTTTGGTCTCTGTTGTTTTAGGCCAGGTACGTTGTTGCAAATCTTCAAGCCTTCTGTCATTGTGTCCCTGCCCTCAATCCCAGTCTTGTATATGCCTAAATGAGGAAGGCATCTATCTTACGTGCTCCAGGAGATGTTATAAATGGTGTCACTGGAGGGAGACTCCTTAAATCTCCTTAATAACCTGCATTTTGCTTTCTCTCCTTCTTTATCTGTCAGCGTCATGAATATCTTCCACTCTTCCAGTGCTTTCTGGCTGCCAACTTCATAGCCTCTTAAAATAGTAATTTAACTTCACAATGCCTCAGCAGGAAACCTTAGCTTAGCATGTTTATTTGCACCCTTAAGTTGTGGAAGCTCCAATGCTGCTGAGATCAGGACCAGTGGTCATAGAATAAGCTACTTTCTGACTCTGGGCCCCAGCCAAGAGCCAAGATCTTACTTTTCTTGGGAATAGAATCACCAAAGCCACCTCTGGTAACAGTAGCACTTTTAAAAGAGGCTCAGGAAATAGCAGGGTGGAGGTGGCATGAATTGTGACAGCCTAATGTTGCAAGAGAAAAGATATATATAGACAGATAGAATATATATTATGTAAAATATATATAGAATACATATGTATATATATTCTCTCTATGTATATAGATATCTATATATACTCTCTCTCTCTCTCCACACACACACACACACACACACACACACACAGACTCACATGTGCGTGTATAAAGGAATACTGAATGTAGTTGAGAATAGGTAGGAAGGAGAAGAACGGTAGATATAGGGGGAAATGTCCAAGGCAGAGTTCTCTCTCTTAATGGAACCTGAGCCCAGATATGGTCATAAGATCATCTTTTGCCAGAATATGATCTGAATATGATGGGACTTCCAGCTAAAAATGGGATGGGGAACACACTTGGTTCATAAACCTGTACAAAAACCCAAAATATTCAGGTTCCCTAGTAATCAAACAAATGAACATAGGAATGTGATGCCACACGACATCATCAAGATGTGTGTGTGTTTTTTTTAATGCCAGCATCCTGTATTGGTAACGCTCTCCTGGGGCATTGGCAGAAATCTTTATTGAATGCAACCTTTTATGAAATGTGACTTGCATTCTTTCATTTAAGAAACAGACATTGTTTATTGAACACTTGTTCTGTGTAAGACATCGTTCTAGGAGCTGTAAATGCAGCAGTGAGCAAAACTGACTAAGCCCCTGCCTGCTTGGAGTTGACCTTCTCATGAGGGAGAAGAGAAATAAATAAACAAGCAAACATATAGTATGTCAGGTGGAGAGGAGGGTCATAGAGGTGGAAGGTAGCCTGGTGGGAGAGGGCGGGTTGTTTTGTATAGATGGGCAATGGACATCCTCAGTGAGATGTTGACATTGGTCAGAGGTCTGTCTGAAGTCATGGGAGAGCCATGAGGACATCCGGGGACGAGCATTCCAGCAAGAATAAAGTCTCTGAGGTCCGACTGTGCTTGGTGGATTGGAGGAACAGTGAGACCAGTGTGGCTGCAGTGAGGTGATCAAGAGGAAGGTGGGGAGAAGAGGAGATGCTCTAGAGCAGGATCAGATCTCTTTCCATCTCTACCACTCTCGTTGTCTCTGTCCCTATTTTTTCAAAGAAGATGAAAATCCTTCCATTTTAAGAAATTCCCCATTCCAAGAAGTAAATTAATTATTTGTATGAGAAGAAGGAATTCAGAGTGTTTGGGAGAAAAAAGAAACACCAAAACAAAGCATATCATGGAATATCTAGAGTCATTCAGAATGATAGTAGGGAAGCACATTTATATGTTAGAAGGTGGGATGAAAATAGGGAACCTGTAAAACGGGGCTAGCAGCAGTACCTCCCTGATAGTTGTGAATATCTGTGAATTCAGCTGAGAATGAATATCACGTGTATAAAGCGCCTAGCAGCATGCCTCGTATACAGTTAAGTGCTGAATCAACGGCACTCATGATGACATTTATCGGTATGGATATATTTTTTGGTAACCTACTAAGTTAAAAAAAAAACCAAAAAAACCCCCCAAAGCCCCATAAGGTACAGAATATTGTGTATAGCATGCTATTTTGAAAGGTGCACCTTAATATAATATTTGAGTGGTTAACTCTGGGCGATAGGCTATGAGTGAATTTCAGTCTCTCCTTTATACTTACCTGTATTGCCTAATATTTCTTTAATGAATGTGCATTACTTGGGTAATGAGCATTTTAAGCAGTAAGATGTGGTGGACCAGTGAACAGTTCTTGGTAGAAAAAAGCCCTGAAGAAGCAGAGACACGTGCTTTAATGCAGAGTTTGCTAAATTTCTAAGTAATTTGTCTTAAATCAAATTTAAATGGACTCAGTTTTTTTTTCCTTTTTTTTTCATGACCTTGGCCTGAGCAATAATACTCATAAAAACCAAATATTTGATAAGTAATTTATACTTTGCAATATACCCTAAAATAGCTCTCATGCCATTAAAAGACAAGCTGTACCACCTCTGAATCATCTGGAATCATTTCACCTACTGGTAGTATTTTGTGAGCCACAATTTGGAAAACACAGATTTAGTGGTGCCACCTGGGAATCAGCTTTGACTCTAAGAGTCACTTTTAATTTTGGGTAAATCACATTCCTTCTCTGGACCTCAGTTTACTCGCTTTTAAAATGAGGGCTTGAGATTCAGTAGGGGTCCTAAGAAACCCTTTGGAGGTGCACCGGGAGAGTAGGAGGGTTGAGCAAGTGAGATTGCCTCAGAGTCCGTCCTCATCTTGCCATCTACCTAGAGCAGATCTACTTTATCTTGGCTTTATTACTTTTGTATAAGAGTTGAGTAAAGGGTTCCAAGTCTTTTAAAAAATGACTTGAAAATCATTGGTTTAAACATTAAATGAGGGCTTCCCTGGTGGCGCAGTGGTTGAGAGTCTGACTGCCGATGCAGCGGACGTGGGTTCGTGCCCCGGTCCGGGAGGATCCCACATGCCGCGGAACGGCTGGGCCCGTGAGCCATGGCCGCTGAGCCCGCGCGTCCGGAGCCTGTGCTCCACAACGGGAGAGGCTGCAACAGTGAGAGGCCCGTGTACCGCAAAACAAAACAAAACAAAACATTAAATGGTCTTTAAAGGGGATTTCCGAATGATAGATTTTGTCCTCAATTTTAAGTCATTGTCTTGAGCTCTTTGGGAAGCTATGTATGCCTCTGACATATCCCCAAGGGCTGAGTGGGAAGAGAAGGCATATGTAAGACTGTGTCTTTGCCACCTTTGTCATCACAATGCACGACATATAATCGCCCTCAAAGATTAAATGAATTCAAGAAGGTATGAGCTATATATTCAAGACAGCCTCGTATGAAAATGAAATATTTCCACAGGAAACCTCAGGAGTGAAAGCATGCTAATCCATGTTGCCCAGGAGAGGCTTAGGACAGGCAATGGCATTGGAGGGAAGGATCTGTCCTCGTGCAAGTGGAAAGGGAGCATTCCATGTAGAGGAAATGGTGGGCACGAAGACGTGACCCCAAATTTGTGTCTGTTTTTCATCACAGAACCATAGAATGTTAGAACTGAGCTAGAAGGGACCTTAGGATGCATCATATCTGACCCTCCCTCTGTTTTTCAGATAAAGAAATTAAGGCTCTGATGGGGGAATGTTATGGCAAAGGCCACGATCTTTATTAGTGAGGTTGTTAAACCTACCCTGACTCCTGATTCCCCGGCAACAGTTATTCTTCTGACTGAACATTTTCATGTCGTTTCCCACGGTGCATGAGTTCCTCTAAAACTCCGAGAAAAAGGTGTTGTGTGGTCAAGTAAATTTGGGAGCTGCTTCAATGATTTACCCTCTCTTGGAAATCAAATTATATATAAGCATATTTCCTGACAAAGTCCTGTCATAGAGATTTTAAAATCTAATTCAATCTTTCTCAAAATTTGACTACGTAGTTTCACCTTTCTATATTTTTCATAATAATGTTCTATATAGCTTACTTGAGGAAACTCTGCACTAGACAAATCTATCTTCCATAGAAAAATAAGAATATTATGAGTATGGAAAAATTTTATATGAGCAATTCTGATGGTCCATATTGTTTCAGAGATAATGGTCATATTAAGAAAATTATTATCAAAGAAGAGTAAGAAGGGAAGTTTCTCAGATTTAATGTAACTTTCACCTTCCTCCCTCCCTTCCTTCCTTCTGCCTTTACCATCCTACTTTCCTGCCCTTTTTCTCTCTGATCTCCAATGAATAGGACATTTTTTGATCTGAAGCTCTGCTGGTCTGATAAGGAGACAGGTGTGCATCATGAGGTCATACAGAGTAGCTGGTGCTGAAATTGGAGCATCACAGCAGGTTAGGGAGAAGAGAGGAGGTCTGTCTGCATGAGCCATGAAGGACGGATAGATGGAGGAACGGCATTCCAAGTAGAGAGTGGGAGATGAAATAGTTCAGTCTGACTGGAGAGCGTGCTCAGGGGCAAAGCTAGAGACAATCTAAGGATGAAACATATAAAACCTTAGAACTCCTATTAAGTCATCTGTGTTTAGAACATTGTTGCTAACTCTTAAGAAGTGGATGGACTTGATCACATCTGGGATTGAGAAAGACAAAGACAAGGATACGGGGAGGGGGAGGGAGGAGTCCGGTGGCCCTGTAGCAGGTTATCGTAATTGTT